>NC_086159.1:28713077-29016107 GCF_035149785.1 Candoia aspera
GAAATCTACCAACTGAAATAGGTACAAAAGATATACACACAGATTGAAAGAAGGTTGAATCCAAAGATATTTTTTAAGTATCAGAATTTAAGTCACTCTTCTTTCATACATGCAAATCAATTCCTCGTTGCTGCAAGTTTCCTTTGTTTCAGCAGAAAATTAAAGCCAGGGAGGGCATGTTGTTACTTCAATTGCTAGAAAACTGGGAATGAGAAATTGAGGCTATCTTCTGCAAAATATTCAAAGTTCTTCCAGAACTACCTTGTGCTCACCCCTGCTCTCTGTATTTTAGAAAGAAGGCACCTCTCTCAATTTCCCATCTGCTAGGAAAATATCCAAATGATGACAGGCCCACCTGCATGGCCAGGTGAAGTGGTGTGTTGCCATCCTTCCCCTTAGTGTTGGGCATAGCTCCGTGTGTCAACAAAACCATTGTGCAATCAAAACGCCCACGCCGCACAGCAATATGAAGGGCTGATTCGCCTGTTGCGCTGAGGGTGTTCACTTCACAGCCAAACTCAATAAGCAACCGGGTCATCTAGAGCCATAAGGGGAGTAATCAAAAATAGGAATTGCAGCAGGTGCCCTTCTTTTCTTCCAAGAGCTTCTTCTATTATATTTTTCACGATGGGACAAAGATCATAGGTTGCTCCAACAGTCCTTTTAAATATTTGTAGTTTATTATAGAAATTTCATATCTTTTAGTTACCAGACCATTCACCTATACAGGTAGTCCTCGAGTTACGACCATCCATCCAGTGACCGTTAGAAGTTACGGCTGCACTGAACGAATGGCAGTTATGCCCAGTCCCTGAAGTTATGGCTGTTGCGGCACCCCCATGGTCATGTGATCAAAATTCAGGTGCTTGGCAGTCTGCCCACACTTACAACCACAGGACTGCTTCAACTCCCCCATCCACCTATCCCCCCCGCCATCTCTGCCCTTTTGGCCACCCCGCGCTCACTGGCCTTGCTCCCCTGCTGGCCTTGCTGCCCCAGCTGACCTTCACTGCCTTCTTCCTACCACTGCTGACAGCTCGAAGGGTCCTTCTTTCGTGCCTGTGCAGCTAGGGTCTTCTTTCACACGTCTGCTTTCCAAAACCTTGCAAGAAGGTTGCACGTCATTTGGACAAGGGGTGGGCATGACCTCTGGAAAAGGCTGGGTGCAGCCAGCAGCTGCCTCACAAAGGGCCAGGCCAGGCATGCCCATCAGCAGTGGCAGGAAGAAGATGGCGAAGGTTAGCTGGGGACGGCAGGGGCAGCAGGGGCAGCAAGCGCAGGGTGGCAAGGCCAGCAGAGGCAGCGGAGTACAAGGAGACCAAAAGGGCAGAGATGTGGGGGAAAGATAGGCAGGTGGGGGGAGCTGAAGAGGAGGCAGTCCCTTATCTTACTAGGTCTCAGGGTTGGAAGGGACCAAGCCAGGAGTGGCTTGGCTTGGGGTGGGTCCTTGGCTAACAACCAGTGGGATTCGGTTAACGACAGCAACGGGGACTGCTGGGATTGCTGGCACTAAGCAATGCAGTCACGTGACATCGCACTTTATAACCGCATTGCTTAGCGACAGAAATTCCAGTCCCAATTGCTGTTGTAACTCAAGGACTACCTGTATTCTTGTAACCAGAATAATCCATTTAGAAAAAAAACCCACTGTAGCTGCAAACTGCTCAGAGTCATTGGGAATCAGGCAATATACAAATTTAATAAATCATCACCATCACCATCATGTCCAAAAATGTGGTTGATCTATAGCACTTTGACTGGTAAGATTAGTTTCTCTCCAAACTACTATCTAGACTTATTTACATAACAAGAAGAAAAGCACCCAGAAATGCATTTCAGTCAATCTACAAAATAGTTTTTCTTGCATGTTCCAATGACTTTTCACTTCATATTTGGTTTTACTGGGTTTAGTATGTAAAAATGAACAGAATTGACAACAGCAACACCTTTCTGAAAAATTCTCACAGAGGCCCAATCTTTCTTATTTGTGCCACTTTCTGACAAGAACCAAAGACACTTTTCTTATCCCTTGGACAACCAAATTAACTGATTTCACACCTACTGTATGACTTTTACTTTTTAAACCAGAATTCTGAGATTAGCCTACTGAATTCTGGTGCAAAAGACATAGATTTAATGAATCTTATGCCTCGGAATTTGTTTTGGTTATCAAAATTGAACAAAGCTCACCATCCTTCAAAACAAAAATCCACTTCCAGTTTTTCTGATCTTTCACCTGTGTTTCAGCAATATAACTGGGTAGATAAGGAATTCATTTTATGGCTGCTTAAATTAAATAATTAAGAGTCAGGGGTCTGCACAATGGATTTTAAGTCACTCAGAAATTTTCTAAAAGATGTACTTTTATCTGCCATCTATTCCAGTTGTACAACAACTTTTAGCATGCCCCGAACCTCAGAGAAGTAAAAGCTCTATACTGTCTGCCAATACAGAGTTCCTTAATGGGATGGATGGATGGATGGATGGATGGAATACAGAGAGCCAGTATGGTGTGGTGGTTAAGGCATTAGGCTAGAAACTGGGAGACTGTGGTACAAAGCCAGCTGGGTGACCTTGGGCCAGTCACACTCTCTCAGCCCTAGGAAGCAGGCAATGGTAAACCACTTCTGAAAAACCTTGCCAAGAAAACTGCAGGGACTTGTCCAGGCAGTATCTGAGAATCAGACACAATGAATGGATAAATTTATATATAGGATATAGGATAGATATAGATATATAGAGGATATAGAGCTGCTAGAAGTTATACAAAGAGGGAAATTAATTGTAACAGTCCTATAACAGTCCAATCTTGTTCATCCAGGTGTAAACAAGCCCCTTTATGGACACATTTTTTTTTCAGTAATTCATGGGCTTGGCTTAGATATTAATTTTGCCTAATTTTAAGATACATTATGTTTGAAATTTCCAAGAGTTCACCCCAAGAAGAAAAGTGAGATCATATCAGCATCAAAAGACTTACAAGGGTAAATAAATCAATTGCTTCTGTCAGTTTTTATAAGGAGATGGAACATTTGCATAAAATGACACTTTTATATAAAAAAGTTACTTTTCATTTTCTTCTGTGGGAAAAATATCGCCAAATTTTAAACAGTTTCTTAGCCAAGTGTTCTACAATCTTCTCTTACACTATCATTCTTGGGTACTTTTTTTCTCTAACAAGTAGCATCTTTGTTTGAAGCAAGCATCATGCTAATTACTGTATATTCAATTTGTGGTTCTTGGACGGTTAATGCTAGGTGTGTCTCTCTTTATGGGTGTTAGGAGGAAGGAGGAACAGTAGTTCCATACAGAAGGAGAGATGTTACTTCTACAACATATATATTAACTAATTGCCAATACTTCTGCTCAAGATGCTATTCTTGCATACTTAGATGGACATTGACTTTATTCAACAGAGCACTGATATCTTTAAGTAAAAAGGCACATTCAGGATCAGTGAACACAAGTTATTTTTGTTTTCACTGTTAAATGATCTCAAGAATATTCTTGTGCTTCTAAGCACAACTCTATGCACATCTTGGGGGTTGCAGGTTTTCTTTTTCTAAGCAAGTCCAGTCATTGAGGCTGCTTTGGGAGGAGGATTCTTAAGGTTGAAATTCAACAAATGCTGCTTTTCCATAATTTTCACAAAATGGCAGGGGGAAAAATGTTTGCAAGTCTCCTGGTTCTGCACAGATATTGACGACCCAGAACCAATCAGGATCATACATAATGGATGTTAGCAATGGAATGGGGAAAAGAACTTCTACCCACAGGAATTCCCAGGAGAATAAGGCTCCCAGTTAGTAAAAGCAAAATAAAAAATAAAAGTTTTGTCATATCCAATGATATTCTACTTTCTCACCTCTGCATTTCTGGCCCAATGGAGGGGTGTAGCACCATATCGTGGGTCCAGAAACTGAATCTGGCTGATTTCTTTATCAAGAAGGATTTCTGCACATCTGGAAGAAAAAAGAAACAGAAATAAACAAAAGATGCAACAAAGATGTCCTGGGCAGCTTTATAAATATTTGTATTTTCAGTAAGAATGGAATTATTTTCAAAGGTCCAGCAGCAAGCACACAAGGTACATTATGAGCCCTAAGACTATAGATGGGGATACAGTAAAGCCAATTTCATAATATAACTAAGCAACCCTGTAATACCATGCTTTTGAATTATCATATTCTCTGATTTTACTGCATCGTTATCACTCATGCTGATTCCTTCTCTTGTCCTCCCTGCTTTTCTGTACCATCTGCTGCTCTGTCATCCTGACCATGGATCTTCACTGCTTGCCCCACAGATTTTGTCAGTCTATGTCTTCTGCCACAATCTCCTGGAGCCCATTGACCATCTTAAAAAGTTTTGCTGAAACCTTTGGGACCAGAGACATATTTAAATGTGTTTCCTGTGGAGGCAATACCCCCCTCCCCACTCCTGGGACTCAACTGATGGGACTGTGCACAATAGTGGTCTTCGGCACACCTCTCCTCCCTGCCCCCTGACCCCAGCTGGCATGTCATACAGCAGTCTTTTAAGGTAACAATTTCCCCACCGCCTGAACTATGAAGGGACACTCCCAGGGCTCTTGAGTGGTCTGCTACCTTGCAGCCACATTCAGAAGTACAAAAATGGGTACAAGATAAGCATCCTACAAAGCACCGCTTTTAATTCAGACAAGAAAATTCCTGCCAGTTTTGTGTGTGTGAAAGATGTGTACTTTGAGGACACTTCCATGCAAGAATTTTCCACAGTTTGAAAGCAATTCTGGAAGTGTGCAATTGCATGACTTTGGCTGGATTGGAGAGTTTTGGATTTTTCCTGGCTTTGAAACCAGAGAAAAGCTATTTTCTTGGCAAGGGTATACCTTTGCTGAGCTGACAGTCCATTTCCCCATTTGTAACTCTTGTCTCACTCTGTATCCTGCCTCTGTGATTTCAGTTGACCTACCAGGTATTTCAAGGAAAAGGTGGTTTGATGGTTATGAAGCTTCCACAGGAATCACTCAGGTTTTAGGTGAATGCTCTCAGCAGGAAATAAAAACATGGATTTGGAGGTGGGGAGGGATAAAAGCCATATATTTTATTTCCCTTTTGCATCAGGTGGGAATGGGGAATATTTTTTCTTTCTTCAGGACCTATGGTAGCTTGGAGCGGACAGTGGTTCTCTGTTCCTTGTTTTTAGCAAGGCATTTCTTCTCTAAGGTCTTAGTTGATGGAAACTGAAAGTGTCCAGCCAGGTACATGATGAATAAGTACAAGTGATATTTTAAATCACCAATAGTTCAATATATAGTCTACACTGGGGAATCCAATCAAGACTAGCTTCAAAAAATCAGGCAAGTCTGAATTACAGGCCTGGGGGAGCAAGCATGATCTGGAAGCAGTATCACATAGATGACTTACGTTACCTGGATACAGATATACCTGACCTGACCCTAGCATAAAGGGGAAGGAGTGCATATTCAGTACAGTTGGATAGCATATAGGGTGTTTCTATTTACAGAAATCCTTATATTCTGATCTGAACAAGGCTAGCAAAGTTACCTTTTCTGAGAATGCTTCATAGCAGTGTGGATGGGATAGCCCAGTGCTCCCAAGGTATTGTACTTCGCATGAACCTTAAGAAGAGAGAAGACTGCATCTTCTTTGCCCAGCTGGCAGGCCAGGTGCAATGGGCTCTGCCCCTCATCATTCAGATGGTCCAAAGCAGCAGTTGATTTCTTGCCCAGGAGCTGAACAATTAAACAATTTCACTTGTGATTTTCAACTCTGAAGCAACCTCCTCCTTCAGGATGTGTTCTCCCAAATTTCCCAGTCAGTATTTTATCTTTTATTTATTTTTATTTATTTTTAACTAATAACAAAAAAGAAAAAGAAAAAAATGATAATACTGATGGAGATACATATATTGTCAGAAAGAAAAAAAACATAAAAAGTGTTTTACAAAAAAGTGGAAGTGCAACAAAAAGTTTTAAAAAAGAAAAAATCATAGTATAATATGACTAAAAGACTGATACTGCAGCATTGGAAAGATAAACACATGGCCCCATTTACTCAATGGATTGAAGACCTGGTTACACTTGCCACTTATGAGTGGATTGCCTATAGAGGTAGACTTTGTATGGACAAGTATAATGAAATATGGGACTCATTCATACAAATTCCAGTAGGTTAAAAAAAACATGATAGTCATACAAAAGTATAAATATATACATCCTTGAATAATATTTCTGTTAGTTAACTATATATAGAATTGTAATAATCAGTATTTTATCTTTATCCAAGGGAATGCTTTAGAATTACTCATACTCATTTCAAACTTTTTGAAACGTATGTAGAAGAGAAGGCATTTATCTAGATAAGGATGTCACCAATGTTTAAGAAGAGAAATGAATCAACTAATATGCATTCTTTACAGTAGGATATACTGCTATGTTTGCAGTTCTTGAAACAGTCTGGTGGTATATTCTTCTTAGATATGTAAGCATTATTATCCTTTTCATGTTGTATTTTTGCCATTATTCTGTAAATCTCATCACAGAATAATTCAAAATTATATAGATGATTGCTATTCTAAGAACATTTGTCATTTCTAGATGCTAAACTGGTTTATCCTTCATGGTTTATATAAATACTTCATTTTCCAAGTTTCCACTTTAATGCTAAATAAATCTTTTTTTTTTACTGTGAATTCCATTATCTAAAAACAGAATAGAAAGTCTCTTAAAATATAATGATGGTTATAAAATTATTAGTACATCATCTGTAAATAAATTAATTTTGAAAAAAAAATAATTTTCATTTATTCTATCTTGCTACTAATAAAGAGTTTGTTGTGATTGCAAATATTGATAAGCATCTCTGTTTTGCTGTACTTTATCGAATCACAAACAAGCTTATATTGGGAAGAAGAGTAGAACAGGCCAGTTTCAGCTCTTCCACATTTGGAAAGCTCCGCTCCCCACTTCCTTAGATTGTACACCATTTCATTCTACCTCATGCTCCCTTCCTGCAAGCAAGAAACTCCTTAAAGCCCTCACCTCTATAATCTTTGGGTTGCTCCCTCGAACAGCATAGTGGAAGACAGTTTCTCCATTTTTGTCTGTAAGATCAAGACGGGCTTGGCATTCCTCCATCAGCTCCTTCAGACATTCAAGGTCACCTTTTTGGCAGGCTAAGTGAAGTGGGGTGCATTCATTGTCAGAACTGTTGCTATTTATGCAGCTAAAATAACAAAGATAGGGTAATGCTATGTATGCAGTCAGACACATAAGTACAAAAACAGCCAGGCTACCCAACAGATTTCTTTCAAAAGCTGTGGCATTACTTAATTTTTTTATGCTGCTGCTTCTTTTATTATAATACAGAGCATATTACAAAATTAACTGCTGTACTTGCTGTACTTCCACTACAATACTCAATATGATAGAAAGATCCTTTACAAATTCTAGTATTTTTATGTAAAAGCTAAAATACAACAGACTCTAGATCTTTGTTGCTGAAATACCTTGAACCACACATGGGCAGAAGTCACATTGTTATTTACTGGTAGATTTCTGATTAATCTGCAATAGATCAACAATTGGAAATCTGTGACTTTTCTGAGCAATTTTTAATTCTTAATTCAATTGTTTGAAACCCTGTTCTATAGTAACTCAGATGTGTATTCAGACAACAGTATAATGTGAGCCAGTTTGGTGTAGTGATTAAGGCATCAGGCTAGAAACCGGGAAACTATGAGTTCTAGTCCCTCCTTAGGCACAAAGCCAGCTGGCTGACCTTGGGCTAGTCACTTTTTCTCAGCCCTAGGAAGGAGGCAATGGCAAACCACTTGTGAAAAACCTTGCCAAGAAAACCGGGACTTGTCCAGGCAGTCTCCGAGAATCAGACACAAATGAACGGATTAAAAAAAATAGTATAATGTACTGTTTTAATAAATTTATTAACATAAATCAGTGTAATGTATTAGGTTATTGGTTCAAACAAGCAATTTGCTAGGTTTTCCGGGCTACCTTATTCCATTTCACTAAAAGAAAAAAAGAAGTAAAATGTATGAGCTTAAAGTCCACCTTGAATGAGCTTATAACAACTGGGTTCACACTTCATGCTAAACTATTGTTGAAATAGACATAGTTTCTTGAATAAACCACAGCTGAGTAGGTTCATACAACAGGCTGAGTCAAAGACCAAGAAGGGACCTACTGGATCAAGTGAGTAGTCCACCCAGTCCAGCATTCTCTATCACATGCTGCCCAGCCATATGCATTCAAGGGAGTTAACAGGCACAGACAGGAGGATGGAAGTCTTTTCCACCATTGTTTCTTAGCAGTTGGCATTGAGGGCATGCTGTCCATGGTTATGAAGATAGTATCAGCCATCAAACCTGGTAATCACTGAAAGCCCATTCTCGTATCAATCTGTTCCCTTCTTTTTTAAAACCATCTGAACTGGTGGCCATCAATGAAACTCACGGCAGCAAATTCCACATTTTAATTATATGTTAAGTCAATTCATACTTCTTTTTATTAGGCTTGAATCTCCATATATTTAGTTTTAATGGATGAGCCTGAGTTCTAAGGTTAAAAGACAGGGAGAAAATCTTTTCTCTCTCCAAGCATGGTTTTATACAACTCTATCATGCCTCTGCCAATCCATCTTTGCTTAAGTGAAAAAAATAATAATAAATCGAACACTGAAGTTCTTCCTTGTAGAGGAGCTGCCCTGACTACTTACATTTTAGGGTTTGTTTTTTGCATATTTATATATTGGCTGTTGTATTTTCAGCTTCCTTCCTAATGATTCCAACATGTTATCTGTAAACCGCCCAGAGTCCCTCCTTTGGTGGGAGATGGAGATAGATAGATAGATAGATAGATAGATAGATAGATAGATATGTCTGTCTTTTTCCCAGTAGCTGTGCGCTGGGTTGACATTTTCACCAAGTTATACATCATGACTCTAAGATCTCTTCCTTTATTGGTCAGCTCAGATTTGATTACTCTACATGTGAAGTTTAGGGGTTTTGTGCCTATGTTTGGCACAAAAGATCTATCCCACATCATACCTCAGAATGAGATTGTGTCGGAAGCTTCCCAGAAGTCCAGTCTCTACAGCTATGTGTGCTAGTGACCAATTGCGGTGACTTCGAAAACAGTCTGTGAGGTGCTGCAAAGTTTCCAGAGGCAAAGGATTGTGACAGCTCTCATAGAAGGGACGCAGCTGCTTCGTGTACAGATCAAAATATTCCGTTGCATTTGCTTCACTGTTAACTTGAAAAAGCCTACAAAGGAAATTGTTTTAGAACTTTTATAACCTGCCTTTCTATGGCTTAAATAAACTGGCAGTCAATGCATCTGCCACAAAATGAGAAGAAAATCTCCCAAATTTCTGAGATTTGAGGGGAGAGAAATTGAGGCACCTCACAATCTATTTCAAGGGCAGTTCCACACAGACTGTATTACAAAGAGCTGATTCTAAACAAAAAGAATGTGAAACAAGGAAGCAGAACAGATCATTCACAAATATAAAGTGAAAATTGCATGGTAACAGGAAGTTAAAATACTTTCCATCTTTATTCTTTCACAAAATGTAACCCTCCTAAGGCCCAGAAAAAATATTATGTTCTCTCATCACTGCCAGCTTTGTACATAATCCCATAGTTATTAGCCTACAAAATTATGTACCTCACTAAGAAACTAGCAGCACTGAAGTACATACTACTAATTTCTTTGTAGGCTTGCAAAAAATAAACCTTTTATCAAGCAGTTACAAACAAACTCAGTCCTTTTCATTTGTGTCAGCTATGGAGGAAGCCAATTCACTCACTCACCTACAGCAACACAAAGCAATCGTATCTGTCTTCCTTTACATGCCTTCCAAGCCATCATTCAGATCTTCCTCCAGAGTGCATGAAAATTTCCATATTCCTCTGCTCTCAACCCCCCATACGAACAGATAAAAGGTAAAATAATTTTTTTAAAAAAAACGTTCTGTTACTTACCGGAAGGCAGAAGTTTGATTCTGAGGGTTAATGAGCAGACAGTCCCACGATCGAGCTGAACTGTTTTCATACAGGACTAACCTATCTTCTTGTTTAACCTGGTTTTGAGATGTATACTCTGCTAGAGATACCTCCTTTACCCGGTAAGGGTTTGAGAACAAGTGGGTGACATTGTTCAGAGTATGGACAAGTCGTCCAAAGAACTGCATGCCTCTAAAATATGTCCCAAATAATCTTCTTTCAATGTTCTGGTAAGAAAAAAAAATCTTCATTCACACGTATCACTGACATTCACTAACTCTGATCTAGCATAACATTTCCTTATTCTCTCCACCAGCTATTGCAGTGCGGAACGATGGAAAATGGATCAGCTTTGCCCATCTGGTGCCCACTACTTACGCTACATATGCTTGCTGGAAGGGCACCAATCAGGAAACTCTGGTTAGATATATCTGCCATGAAATTCACCCAGTGTTGAAGCAACTAAGTAGTCAAAACAAGAGGACCAGAGATCAACTAGGTTGAGAAATGGTCCTTTATGACCAAAGGCTGCTGAAGGAAAAAGGAAGGTTTGGCTTGCACATCCTACTTCCATACTACGAGTCTAGATTGAATAGAATTTAATGAAAAAGAAAAAGAAAAAGAAAGTTTACTTAGTGCCCTTGCATTCTTTATAGATCTAACAGTTTGATTCTGAAGGCGAACTCCTATTAAGAGAGGTTAACACATCAATTCCATTTTAATGCAGAAAATATTTAATACAATGTGAGTCATTTGTAATTCAAACTACATTGGATAAATATTTTCCAGTTACAGGCGATTTATAGCACTGGCTATTGTGCAAAGAAAACAGTTGTACTGATTTTGGGGGGCTCTGCTTTAGCTCTGGAGGTTTTAGTTTGTAGAAAACATGTCTGTTTTCCTTGCGCTATACTCTACTGGATCATTCTGTCATTCAACAGAGATATTCCTTTTTGTCTTGCTGTAGGAGCAGCTCTCCACAAAATTATTCTCCGTTGCAAAGACCTTTTGGTAATATCAGTGCATTTTGTAGCATGGCAGAGTTCTTTGTTAAGAGAACACAATCAACAACTATGTAGTAGATCCTAATTTATAAATATGATTTGATCTGTTAAGAGACATACTTTGATTCCTTTCCTAACTGAAAGTAAATTTTGAACCAAAAACATTCCAACAGATTATAGAGATACTATTTGAAATAATGTTATAGATTGTTTGGGTTGCTGCAGTTACTGTTTGTAAATTACATTCTGCTTTCTTCTATTTGTTTTCAATGTACATATTTTTGTAAGAAAAAATGACAAATAATTTTGATTTAAATTAGCTATATATAAACACACTTCCTTGGCATGCAAACACTGGGAAACCATACCCAATCTCAAGTATATTTGAACAAATTGAACACTATATTTATTTATAGTTGTGGCACAACATAACATAATCTATGCTGGGCTTGTATGCTTTTCTTCAGTGATTCCATGCCAAAGATTCATAGTATGGATTTGTGTTGAGTCTACAAATGGATGGCAAGAACAAGCGTGCCTAATTTTTATTCAGACTTTCCTTTTTTATGGCTTCACTTGCATGACCAAAAAGATGAGAAGCAGCAGTCTTGTACTCACTCTATAAATAAATATACATGGGAAAAGGAGAACTGAAATCCAATTCAACAATATTAAAAAACCAGCAAAGTCTGAAAGCTGTAGTTGGAATTTTTAGAGCAGCATTTGTTTTGTTTCTCTCTTTACTAACCCAGCCCTGCATCCTTCTAGGGGAAGATTATTATTGCATCACAATGGAATAGGGGAAAGCATTTAAGGAACATTATGATAAAGCATTTTTCTATATCACAAATATTTCTATTTGTCTTTATTTCATTATACTGAATTATATCCATGCTTTTATTATGACAACGCAGACACTTCTCTTCATGCTAAAAAAATTACCATGGAACTAAAGGGAATGCTTTCCACATCAGGTGAGCTATATCTTCCTACTGTTGAATTTAGGGATTCATGTTCTGTACCACTACTCAAAACGTGATTTTTCAACGTAGGCTGAGAACTCCCTTTCAGAGATAGAGACCATTAAACTAACATCCCATTCTGTGTCCCTTTTAAAAAAGAAAGGTCTAACAAATGTCTTCAAGATGAAATAAATGTTAAGTCTTGTCTAGTGAAGCAAATGTACATGTTCCTAAATTGAGTAAGAAGTTCATTGCAGAAACAGACTGATATATATGGAAACAGTGTTCAGTGTAAAATTTTAGTCATCCTGTCAGCTGCTGATTACAATATTTTTAACATTTCAAACAAAGGCATGAAAAATTCTAACTCTTGAGTTTTCCTCTACTTTAATGACCTGTTTTTCACACTGCTTAAAGTTAGAATGACTGAAGTTGCTTAAAAGCACTTGAAATAAATAAAGCCATATTTTATTTATTCAAAAACACAATTAACTAGATTCACACAGCTAAGCCAGCAACATAACCTTATTTCTGACTAACCACAATATGCAAATATAATTTGTGTAGTTTTATGTAGAGACCATCCTTTTCCTTGGCAGGGTTCTTTTGCCTTTAAGATTTTGCAGGACATAAAAACTTTGAACCACCAAATCTTTCGTTGTGGTTACAACTGAAAGCCCCCCTGCCCCAGAGGGGCTGTGTATCGTAAAACTACAAAGAAGCAACCCTACACAGCATTTCCTTCGAGAGGAAAGCGCGCATTGTAGGAAGTTAAGGACTACCTCAAGAGTATTACAATTCTTCAACCCCAGAAGCAAATAACGGGTTGAAGGTCAGAGTGTATTAAGGCATCTTTGGATAATCTGTAATACAGTAACACAATTTTATTTTTCCTAACGGCAAAAAAAAGACTCTTTTAGAGGGTTTTGACAAGGAGAGCTGGGGGGAGACTAGGAATATTGTGCGAAAACTCATCTGAACTAAGTTCCTAGGTTGTGCTTGGGCTCAGAGGTACCCGTTTCTTAATTCCCATTTCTGATCCCCTTTGCTTTCAGAACTGTTTTCCAACAAGCAAAATCCGGACTTTAAATACTGCTAGGAGGGAACACCCCGCAAACTCTCCTTCTCCTGCAAAACATCGCACTCACCTTCTACTTAGCTATTATTCACCCAGCTACTATTTCCGCCAACAAAGTCCCAATTGCCTCACGTGATCTCCCCTCTGCCAATCACGATCTACCGCCTCGTTGACGACTCACAGGATCTGGTTAATAGGGCGGCATACTTACGCGCGAACGACAATTACGCCTCGACGTGAAGGAGGCGGGTCAGCCATCTTTGTGTTGGGCGGATGTTAGCGCAATACAGTAGTGCCATAGCCGCCATCTTTGTAAAGGGGGGGTGTAGGGTATAGACTACTGGTTTCATCTTGCCCTGTGCTCGTGTTTATTGCAACGTCGGCAACTTGTAGAGTCGAGAGCAGATAATAAAAGCGTATTCAGGACTAGAAGCAACGGGTGAAAATGTGTACAGAGGATCACATTGGGGAGATGCAAAACAAAGATTCTCAGAATGAAAGATGGGATGTAGATAAATAAAAATAAAAGTTTTCTCATTGGTGTGAAGGTTGCAAAGACTAAATTCCACTGAATGCAATACCTGCTAACGCTGCGAAACGGGAGATACAGAGACTGATTTCACACTCAGGCCAGAAGTCGGCCAACCCCCAAAGTAGCTTTAAAGAGCCTAACACTGATTCTGAGTAAAGGCAGCATGTACTCTTTTATGGGCAGTAAAAGGACTGGCAAAATATTTCTAAAATGCTGCAGGGAGAACTATATGGATGGAGCTGGACCCAAATTGAGGGCCTATTCAGCTGTTTGACAAACTGAAACCCCCTTGAAAATAATTTGTTGTTGTTTATTCATTTAGTCGCTTCCGACTCTTTGTGACTTCATGGACCAGCCCACGCCAGAGCTTCCTGTCAGGCGTCAACACCCCCAGCTCCCCCAGGGACGAATCCATCACCTCTAGAATATCATCCATCCACCTTGCCCTTGGTCGGCCCCTCTGCCTTTTGCCCTCCACTCTCCCTAGCATCAGCATCTTCTCCAGGGTGTCCTGTCTTCTCATTATGTGGCCAAAGTATTTCAGTTTTGCCTTTAATACCATTCCCTCAAGTGAGCAGCCTGGCTTTATTTCCTGGAGGATGGACTGGTTTGATCTTCTTGCAGTCCAAGGCACTCTCAGAATTTTCCTCCAACACCACAGTTCAAAAGCATCGATCTTCCTTCTCTCAGCCTTCCTTATGGTCCAGCTCTCGCAGCCATATGTTACTACGGGGAACACCATTGCTTTAACTATGCGGACCTTTGTTGTCAGTGTGATGTCTCTGCTCTTGACTATTTTATCGAGATTTGTCATTGCTCTTCTCCCAAGGATTAAGCGTCTTCTGATTTCCTGACTGCAGTCAGCATCTGCAGTAATCTTCGCACATAGAAATACAAAGTCTTTCACTGCTTCTACATGTTCTCCCTCTATTTGCCAGTTATCAATCAACCTGGTTGCCATAATCTTGGTTTTTTTGAGGTTTAGCTGCAAGCCAGCTTTTGCACTTTCTTCTTTCACCTTCATCATAAGGCTCCTCAGTTCCTCTTCGCTTTCAGCCATCAACCAAAGTGGTATCATCTGCATATCTGAGATTGTTAATGTTTCCTCCAGCGATTTTAACTCCAGCCTTGGATTCCTCAAGCCCAGCATGTCGCATGATGTGTTCTGCATACAAGTTGAATAGGTAGGGTGAGAGTATACAGCCCTGCCGTACTCCTTTCCCAATCTTAAACCAGTCCGTTGTTCCGTGGTCTGCTACTTACTGTTGCAGGATCTTGAGCATTACTTTACTGGCATGTGAAATGAGTGCCACTGTTCAATAGTTTGAACATTCTTTAGTGTTTCCCTTTTTTGGTATGGGGATATAAGTTGATTTTTTCCAATCGGATGGCCATTCTTGTGTTTTCCAAATTTGCTGGCATATAGCATGCATTACCTTGACAGCATCATCTTGCAAGATTTTGAACAGTTCAGCTGGGATGCCATCGTCTCCTGCTGCCTTGTTATTAGCAATGCTTCTTAAGGCCCATTCAACCTCACTCTTCAGAATGTCTGGCTCTAGCTCACTGACCACGCCGTCAAAGCTATCCCCAATATTGTTATCCTTCCTATACAGGTCTTCTGTATATTCTCGCCACCTTTTCTTGATCTCTTCTTCTTCTGTTAGGTCCTTGCCATCTTTGTTTTTGATCATACCCATTTTGGCCTGGAATTTACCTCCAATGTTTCTAATTTTCTGGAAGAGGTCTCTTGTCCTTCGTATTCTATTGTCTCCTTCCACTTTCACGCATTGCTTGTTTAAAAATAATTCCTTATCTCTTCTGGCTAACCTCTGGAATTTTGCATTTAATTGAGCATATCTCCCCCTATCACTGTTGCCTTTTGCTTTCCTTCTTTCTTGGGCTACTTCTAGTGTCTCAGCAGACAGCCACTTTGCCTTCTTGGTTTTCTCTTTCTTTGGGATGTATTTCGTTGCCGCCTCCTGAACAACGTTGCGAACTTCTGTCCATAGTTCTTCCGGGACCCGATCTACTAAGTCCAGTCCCTTAAATCGATTCTTCACCTCCACTGCATATTCCTTAGGAATATTAGTGAGCTCATATCTAGCTGATCTGTGGGTCTTCCCTAATCTCTTTAGTCTGATCCTAAATTGTGCAAGAAGTTGTTCTAAAATAATTTAACCCCAGTCAAATGGAGTATCAGTTACTGGTGACCATATACTGTTGAGTATGGTGTGCTTGGGTGAAAGTAGGCTTTTGAATTTACAACCTTTTATTAAGCTTTCTGAAGGCATCTAGGGGCCCTGGTATGGAAGAAAATGGTTGGCTCAATTAAATTTTAGTCTACTGTTATTGGGAGAGTCTTCCTTCAGTCAGTCATATTACTGTTGAACAAATACATATGTTTGGCTGTAAACTAGCCTTTACTGGATTAAAAAAAAAGCCTGATTTGAAGAGTACCTGAGCTTATATTTCTAACTATCTTGATATGATAAGGATTGGAAGTTTTAAAAATAAAGAACTTTTAAGTGTATTTTGCCCTTTCTGCATCATGAAACTGGTATGTTGAAAAAAGAAACAAAATGTCTATAAACTGTATCAGTTAAATTAACTCATGAATAGCTGTTTACAATCGCAATTGAAAATTGAAAAAAAAAAATCTAATGAAAGTCTGTGATTGATATTAATGTTGATAAGAACCTCACATTTACTTAGGGTAGGGCTATCAATGGTGCCTATATATTTCCAAAATCAAAAAGTGTTCTTTACAACACATTAATGCATAGTAATTGAGTCATAGTTTATTGAATTAATTAGGTTGGTTGGGTTCTCATGATAAAATAGCCAATCACCTTTCAGGATGGAATGTTTTGTAAACCTAGTTCCGGTTGTTAAGGTAGTTGAACAAGAGGATGTACCTCCCACACAAGCTGGTTGTCTGCTGTAGGAAGTAGACTGGATGAGCTTTGTTACCAATTTAGCAGAGTTGTCTTTATCACTGTGATTATCAGTGACTATATTTAAATTCCACAATTTTGAATATCTTATGTTACATAAACAGTCATCCAGCAACATTGTTAAAGACAGCTTGGGTTTATGCAGTGTACTACGACATAATATGGTTTGTGTTGTGTGCATCCCACCATTGTGGAGAGAGAAAGAGAGATAATGTATGTACAAATATTACTGTGGTCTAAACTTAGCCTTATTCAACAAACTGTGTTTTAAAAATTAGGCAGTATATATTTAATATTACCTTATTCAGGTTAGTACCAGTAAGCACTGTTCAGACAGCCTGGATAACCATCCATTTTTTTGTTCGGTTAATCAGGCTGATTAAAGTATGATAAAAGATTAGGTTTCCCACACAGAGATGATAGTGCATGATTATATATGGTGTGGTGATTCTTAGTCATTTTAGTGACTAACGTTAGTCATGAAAATTACAGCCTCTCCAGCTTTTAGTACAGCTAAAGACTTGTAACCTCTCCTTTGCTCTCCAGAAAAGCCAGAGTTTACTTGCACAAATTCCTATCTGCAACTTTATGTTCCTATTATGTAAGAATGAAGCTGTGCCTTTTTTTAACAAAACGAATTAGTTTGGTTTGGTATGAAGCAATGGAACCTGTTGGTTGAGTTTATATACCAACATTTTCTTAGGCATGTCCAGAGGTGAGGTAGGTCTGGGTGCAAATTTGGAATACTAGATGTTTACCCACATAATATTCCTATTCTACCTTCTTAACTCTAAATGCCGTTTCTGGGGCTATAAAAGGCCACAGTCCTCTTTAAGAAAAATGTAAAGCATTCCATGATAGGCATGCTGCCCTGAGTTGTATTGTTCTCAAACACTGGAAAAGGTAGAATCAAACAGATCAGTCCAAGTGCCAAGCCTTGAGCTATTCAAATATTTTCAGAGGAAGCAATAGAAGCCCTTTAGAAGTAAATTGCAGTGCTTTGGAAAAGAGCCCATTCATTCTGAAAACCTGTTATTGTTGAACCAATTTCCCATAAACAACCTTCCAAGATGAAGCCCCAAGAACATCTGATATATTCTGGAATTTAGAAGTAGAACAAACCCAATACTGATTATACCTAGCAGCCCGGTTCTCCTTTTTATTGAAACACCTGTTCCAAAGCTAGACACTTGGAGCTACCCTTCTTACTGTTCTGAGAGAAACACAAGTCCACTCTCTTGCTGTTGTAGATCACAAGAGTACATTATGGCAATACTTGGGATTTTGTTTTCTCTAGGGTGCTGGGTACAGTCCAGAGTCGTGATTTTGACCTATAAAGCCTTTAGCAGTTTGGCCCTACAAGAAACCATGTCCTCTGCATCTGTATGTAATCATGAAGCTATGAACTACAGATGTGACTTCTTCATCCTCAAGGAGTAGAAGACTCATTAGAAGACTCAGATGTCCTACTCTACCAAAAGATTTGTGCTATTTGATGCGCATCAGAGGACAACTCTCCATCTTGTAGGGCTGCTTAGTTCAAAGCTGGCTTAAAGAAAACAGTCAGATGAAGAGCAGGGACTTTGTATTGCGTTGATCAAGACAACAACAGCTCCTGGAAAGACACAAACTAACAGACACAAAGATCACTTCATTACAGCTGTTATAGTCAGAGATACTATATTACTATTTAAATGGTAGTATTGCAAACATTATTTTTGTTTAGTTATTTATTAGATTTGTTTTGTTATTAAATGGAAATCCTGTCTTTGTGCTTGTGTAAACATTCAAGGTGACTTTTTAATTTTATTTATTGGTTACATTATACATCCCACCTTTCTTCCTTGAGCTCCCAAAGCAGCTTCCATGTTGTGCAATGCATGTAAGGAAGGGGCAGGGCTTCAGTTGTGCACTCAGGTCTGACCTCAACCCCCATGGACACACCTGGAATCTCCTTTTATTTTGTCGCCACAACTACTGCTCGAGTAGTTGGGCTGAGAGAGGGACTACTCCAGAGCTACCCAGTGAGTTTTCATGACTGAGGGTGAACTTGAACTTGGAATTTCCCAGCCCTAGTCCAACACTGTAGCCCTACATCACACTGACATGCATTTTTAATTAAAATCTGTATTATTATGCATTCCTTCCCGCCCACCCACTCTTTTGCTGATGCTCACATGGCCTCCCAAACTGTGAATAGTTGAATAGTTGTATCAGCAAAGGTATATAACAAAATGTTCTTGAAAACTGAAGGACAATAAAAGGTAAAGGTAAAGGTTTCCCTTGACGTAAAGTCCAGTCGTGTCCGACTCTAGGGGGCGGTGCTCATCTCCGTTTCAAAGCCTTGGAGCCAGCGTTGTCCATAGGACACTTCCGGGTCATGTGGCCAGCATGACGACTCGGAACGCCGTTACCTTCCCGCCGAAGCGGTACCAATTAATCTACTCACATTTGCATGTTTTCGAACTGCTTGGTGTGCAGAAGCTGGGACGAGCACAAAGTGTGAACAGTGTTCAGGGAGAACCATAACACTTCCTTCCTTTTCAGATGGTCATGATATGCAAATTGCATTGTGCAGATGTGACCTTAATCTGAAGGAGCTTTCATTTGCATTGTATGCATTTTGTCTTTCACTATTGTTACCTTTTTCAACTCCTTAGGATATTTAACAGCATAATCTTAAGTATGTTTACCCAGAAGAAAGCCTAAGAACTATTTCCTTTTAAATTAGGAATATCCATTCAAATGTTTGTATCTTTCTAACAAGAAACAGAAGTGTCTCAAATAATTTGAGAGATTCTGTTTCTGATTGCTACATTCACGTGGTGTAGGAATGCTGTAGTTGCATTGGATTTCAGAATTCACATGACATTCTAATCTTACTCCTTCAGCTTTTTCTAGTTTACCTTCAGTGCATTAGGTTTCATATACAGTACCTGGTATTGTTTCTTCCAGTTCACACCAATCAGACTGAGCAAATTGCCCCAGGCCACCCAGGGATCTGGCAACTGATTTTCTTGTTTTCTTACCTAGAGCAGTTATAGTGCTTCTGACAGATGCTAGTTGAATATTTATTTTGTTGTTTATTCATTTAGTCGCTTCCGACTCTTTGTGACTTCATGGACCAGCCCACGCCAGAGCTTCCTGTCGGTCGTCAACACCCCCAGCTCCCCCAGGGATGAGTCCATCACCTCTAGAATATCAACCATCCACCTTGCCCTTGGTCGGCCCCTCTTCCTTTTGCCCTCCACTCTCCCTAGCATCAGCATCTTCTCCAGGGTGTCCTGTCTTCTCATTATGTGGCCAAAGTATTTCGGTTTTGCCTTTAATATCATTCCCTCAAGTGAGCAGTCTGGCTTTATTTCCTGGAGGATGGACTGGTTTGATCTTATGGCAGTCCAAGGCACTCTCAGAATTTTCCTCCAACACCACAGTTCAAAAGCATCGATCTTCCTTCTCTGAGCCTTCCTTATGGTCCAGCTCTCGCAGCCATATGTCACTACGGGGAACACCATTGCTTTAACTATGCGGACCTTTGTTGTCAGTGTGATGTCTCTGCTCTTAACTATTTTATCGAGATTTGTCATTGCTCTTCTCCCAAGGATTAAGCGTCTTCTGATTTCCTGACTGCAGTCAGCATCTGCAGTAATCTTCGCACCTAGAAATACAAAGTCTTTCACTGCTTCTACAAGTTCTCCCTCTATTTGCCAGTTATCAATCAAGCTGGTTGCCATAATCTTGGTTTTTTTGAGGTTTAGCTGCAAACCAGCTTTTGCACTTTCTTCTTTCACCTTTGTCATAAGGCTCCTCAGTTCCTCTTCGCTTTCAGCCATCAAAGTGGTATCATCTGCATATCTGAGATTGTTAATGTTTCCTCCAGCGATTTTAACTCCAGCCTTGGATTCCTCAAGCCCAGCATGTCGCATGATGTGTTCTGCGTACAAGCTGAATAGTTAGGGTGAGAGTATACAGCCCTGCCGTACTCCTTTCCCAATCTTAAACCAGTCCCTTGTTCCGTGGTCTGTTCTTACTGTTGCTACTTGGTCGTTATACAGATTCTTCAGGAGGCAGACAAGATGACTTGGTATCCCCATACCACTAAGAACTTGCCACAATTTGTTATGGTCCACACAGTCAAAGGCTTTAGAATAGTCAATAAAACAGAAATAGATGTTTTTCTGAAACTCCCTGACTTTTTCCATTATCCAGCGGATATTGGCAATGTGGTCCCTAGTTCCTCTCCCTTTTCTAAACCCAGCTTGTACCTCTGGCAATTCTCGCTCCATGAATTGCTGAAGTCTACCTTGCAGGATCTTGAGCATTACTTTACTGGCATGTGAAATGAGTGCCACTGTTCAATAGTTTGAACATTCTTTAGTGTTTCCCTTTTTTGGTATGGGGATATAAGTTGATTTTTTCCAATCGGATGGCCATTCTTGTGTTTTCCAAATTTGCTGGCATATAGCATGCATTACCTTGACAGCATCATGCAAGATTTTGAACAGTTCAGCTGGGATGCCATCGTCTCCTGCTGCCTTGTTATTAGCAATGCTTCTTAAGGCCCATTCAACCTCACTCTTCAGGATGTCTGGCTCTAGCTCACTGACCACACCGTCAAAGCTATCCCTGATATTGTTATCCTTCCTATACAGGTCTTCTGTATATTCTTGCCACCTTTTCTTGATCTCTTCTTCTTCTGTTAGGTCCTTGCCATCTTTGTTTTTGATCATACCCATTTTGGCCTGGAATTTACCTCCAATGTTTCTAATTTTCTGGAAGAGGTCTCTTGTCCTTCCTATTCTATTGTCTTCTTCCACTTCCGCGCATTGCTTGTTTAAAAATAATTCCTTATCTCTTCTGGCTAACCTCTGGAATTTTGCATTTAATTGGGCATATCTCCCCCTATCACTGTTGCCTTTTGCTTTCCTTCTTTCTTGGGCTACTTCTAGTGTCTCAGCAGACAGCCATTTTGCCTTCTTGGTATTCTCTTTCTTTGGGATGTATTTTGTTGCCGCCTCCTGAACAATGTTACGAACTTCTGTCCATAGTTCTTCCGGGACCCTATCTACTAAGTCCAGTCCCTTAAATCGATTCTTCACCTCCACTGCATATTCCTTAGGAATATTAGTGAGCTCATATCTAGCTGATCTGTGGGTCTTCCCTAATCTCTTTAGTCTGATCCTAAATTGTGCAAGAAGAAGTTCGTGATCGGAACTACAGTCAGCTCCAGGTCTTGTTTTTACTGACTGTATAGATGTGCGCCACCTTTGGCTGCAAAGGATGTAGTCAATCTGATTTCGGTGTTGTCCATCTGGGGAAGTCCATGTATAAAGCCGTCTCTTAGGTTGCTGGAAGAGAGTGTTCGTTATGCAGAGTGAGTTGTCTTGGCAAAATTCTATCAGCCTATATCCTGCTTCGTTTTGTTCTCCCAGGCCACGCTTACCTGTAATTCCAGGTGTCATTTGACTGCCCACCTTAGCATTCCCGTCTCCCGTGATGAAAATAACATCTCTTTTAGGTGTGTTGTCCAGTAGGTGCTGCAGATCCTCATAGAACTGCTCTACTTCAGCTTCTTCAGCATCTGTGGTTGGGGCGTATATTTGGATCACTGTGATGTTAGATGGCTTGCCCTGAATTCGAATTGAGATCATTCTATCGTTTTTTGGATTGTATCCAAGCAGTGCTTTAGCCACTTTACTATTAATTATGAAGGCTACTCCATTTCTTCTGTGGTCCTCTTGTCCACAGTAGTAGATCTGGTGGTCATTTGATGTGAAGTGGCCCATTCCAGTCCATTTCAGTTCACTGACGCCCAAAATGTCTATCTTTAATCTTGACATCTCACCAATAACCACATCCAATTTGCCCTGGCTCATAGATCTTACGTTTCAGGTTCCAATGGCGTGTTGATCCTTAGAACATCGGATTTGCCGTTCACCACCAGCACCGTCGGCCGCTAGCCGTCCTTTCGGCTTTGAGCTAGCTGCGTCATCACGTCTGGGGCTAGTTGAACGCATCCTCTGTTCCTCCCCAGTAGCATTTTGACCATCTTCTGACCTGGGGGTCTCATCTTCCAATGGTATACCGACATATCTCTGGTTGTACTGATCCATTTAGTTTTCACGGCAAGAATACTGGGGTGGGTTGCCATTACCTTCCCCAGGGATCGCATTTAGTCTGACCTCTCTGTCATGACCTTCCCGTCTTGGGTGGCCCTTCACAGTTTAGCTCATGGCATCATTGAGGTGCTCAAGCTCCAGCACCACGACAAGGTAACGATCCTTTGCTGAAGTGAATATTTATAATGAAAGCAAATATAACAAGTCAATCAGTCTTCACTGAGCCTTACATAAAATAAACAGTGGCACTACTTGGAAAATGCTCATAGCTCAAAGAAGTGAGGATGGCCAGTAGTGATTTCTTTTACTGACACTTTTCATCAACAGCATGAGATCTATTGATTGATTTTCTGCCCAATGATAGTTTTGGAAGGCTTAACATTAAAAATGGTGAATGCAGAAATATGAGGTTGCATTGTGTATGTGGCTCCAACCTGATGGCTCCAAAAACACCAAACTCCTGTAGGGCTTTTGTAAGCAAAGTAGCAGATTCCTTGCTCTGTAGCAGATCTCAGACAAATTAGTGATCATGTAAATTGACAACTCTCAATAAAAAGAAGATGCATATCGGTAGTAGCTGAGGTTAGCATTTTTATCTATCCATTCTTCGGCATTTTCTTTTTGCATAGAAATAATATTTAGCTGTATCGAAGCATTAATTCTGAAGGCTAGCTACCAATTACAAAACATTTAGGTATGGTCCCTTTAAAAATAAATGCCCAGCACCAAGATGGCAACTTCCTTTCAGCATTCTTCTGCCTGTGCCCTTCACTAAGATGGGGAGGGATGGGAAAGAATGATGTCATTGTATGACTGTGTTTTTATGAATGAAAAGAATCCTGTGAGTGAGTAATTCCAGGAAACTCATATTACAACTCAGCAGATCACAGCGCAGCGCCCAGCTCAGCCCTTCGCTTCGGAAAACAACAACTTCATTTGTGGAAATAAACAAGGCGATTTGAAAGCTTGTTTGTCAGGAAAACGAGGGCCCTCCGAAGGCTTAAAGAGGAAAGCAGCAAACAAAAGGACGAATTGGTACGAAGTAAGTGATATTTCGTTTATAATCTATCTTACAGACGTCAGAGACGGATGGCGGCTTGCACTATTCTAAAGTGGGGCTTTTGATGTCAGACGCAGAGAGCTGAAAGCGATGGAGGAAACCGTAGCAGTGTGGTTTCATTGTGGATTGTTTCTGTGTGGTGAGGAGGGGCTGTCTGGTGTTGATTTTCTTCAGAGCTAGACAGTCATACCTATTTCTCGGGAGATGTTTTAATTTAACTGATTTAGAGCGCGTAGCTCTGTTGTGAAGAAGGAATCTATAGAAGGGATCCGGATGGGAGCAAAGCTTTTTTTTTTTTAAAGAAATCGTCGTGTTGCTTTGCCTTCGGTTTCACACACAGTCACAGTTGCGAAGCAGCTGCAAGAGACAGGAAATCGCTTAATAACATAGGAGTTGCTCGTTTCATATTAGCCCTGTGTATGCACGTGCTGAGGCCTCGGTCACATGTAAGAAACCGTCTGGCATCAATGCGAGTTGCGATGCGCGGCTGGGGTGTGGATTCCATTAGAAAATCATGTGGATCGGTGTAAATCCGCTCCTTCTTTTCCCTTCCCCTCCCGCCGATAATAAATGAGTTGACAATTGTTCGGTTTTAACGATGGTGTATTGGCTTCGGAGGTCCCCGGCGAGATAGGCTGAACCTACAGAATGGTGCTGAACACTTGATGACGCAGGGAAAGTGAAGAGCAAACGAAAGGTGACCTGGGAGTTTGGGGAACCAACCCAGTACGTAGATTTCCTGCATCAGCATTTAAAAACCTAAACAAAACTTGGCCTGAACTTGTGTCTTGTGATTTTTTTTTTCTATTGGAAGACCCTGGGATTGCTTCCATGCATCGAGTCCTAATTAATCCCCCCCCCGTTAAACTCCTTAAAGATCATGAAGGCTTTGTTGTTGTTTTTGCATATCTAGAAGGATGTCTCAAGTCCTAATTTGGAGTTATTTCCTCTTCGGTGCACCTCTTATTTAGAGGAATAAACATGCACAATCCTACTTTGCTTTCAACTTGTGATTCAAAGGATCTCCTGATTGGGTTTTTGTTTTTTAATTCTTTCAACAGCGTTTGTTTTTTTAAAAGTCACCAATATAAATGGCAAAGTTTGAAAAAAAAGATCAAAGAGAAAAAGCAGAAGTGAAACAGCCATCTTTTGAAAGAGTGCTTTTGAAGCGAAGTCACAGAGGAGGAAAAAAGTATTTCCCTTGTGCTAAAAGCAACCAGAATAGGGGCAGGTGGATTTCTCTGGAGAGGTTGTACCACAGGTAAGGGAATGCTACAGAGAAGGCCTTGGGATACGTAAGGTCTGTACTGCTAACATAAGAGGCACCAGTCAAAGGCAGGCATCAACAAGTACTGTGATTTCAGTCTATACCAGTGTTTCTCAACCTCAGCAGCTTTAAGATGTATGGACTTCAACTCCCAGAATTCGCTAGCCAGCCATGCAAGGGGAATTCTGGGAATTGAAGTCCACACACCTTAAAGTTGTTGAGGTTGAGAAACACTGCATTAGAGAGAAAGAAGAAAATTATAGGTAAATGACAGGCGGTAAATGGAAAGAAGAAAACCAAGGCTTATCTCATAAATGTTTATTTAGGAAAAGGATTTAATTTGAAAGGAAAACAATCAATCTCAAAGTTGCCTTCACTTGTGAGCAAAACAAAAACTTTATAAGCCTTGTATTACTGAGTTTTTGTTATGTGTAATATAGCAGCAATAAGGATTTGTTTACATGGAGACACCAAAATAAATACAATTACTCTCTGCCCTTACTAACTACTTTAATGTAGCCTAAGAAACAAGGGAACTACTGTAGTACAAAGATACAGTTTTACATTAATTCTGCTTGCTCCAATTTATAGGCTTACCAGTCAAACAATTTCTAGCATGTGTATTTGTAAGTATTCTCTTCTGTAAAAGTACAGTGAAAATATTTGGAAGGGAACTTCCATTTTTCTAATGTTTAAGGCAGCCTTTCTCAGCTTTCTGACCACGGAAGAACCCTTGAAATATTTTTCAGGCCTTGGGGAACCCCTGCAAATTCAGGCTCAGTTAAAGGCCAGAAGTTATAGAATTATGATATTCATTTCTTATGTAGGCCTGTATATATGCTCTAACAGTGTTCTTAAACTAAAAATAAAGAATGAAACTTACCTCTTTAATGTGAAGTTGCCCAAATTTGAAATAATTTTTAAATAAATCTTGATCTCCCAGGGAACCCCTAGTGACCTCTCTTGGAACCCTAGGGTTCCACAGAACCCTGGATGAGAAACCCTGGTGCCTGCACAGTATCCCATTTTTGAAACTAAGTTTCTGAATATGTTTTTGAGAGTACAGTTAAATTTCATGGTTCCCATGATGACATGCAGGTTTCTTTTATAAACTATAGCTGATATGTGTTTATGGATTCTAAAGAATCTAACTGGTGATGTGTTCCATCCTTTAATAATTGTTCTGATTAATCTTATATTTAGTAACACCTTGTGTGTCTATCTTTTTTTGAAGATACATTAACTCTACCCAGGCTGGCATCCACCAGATTTATAGACTCATGTCTTCCATAATTCCCAGGTAACTTGGCTTTTATAGCAGTAAACTGTCTGATTTGGGGCTTACATCTGAGTAGATATCTGTAGGCTTCTACTGTAAAATGATACCTGGAAGACTAGACCAAGAAAAGCAGTAGTTAAAGGTGCAGATTTCTGGCTCCCATTATCTATATAAATAACCATCTAGTATTTAACAACTTGCCTGGTTGCCACAGGCAACCTGCAGTTCTATGCAGGTGAGTAAGGGGGGGGGGAGTAGCTAGCAAGGAGCAGTCTTTTTCCTGAGCAAAAGCATTTTAACGGAGGTTATTAACTTCCTAATGGGTAAGTAGCCTCCATTTCCAGGGTAAATTCAGAGGAGGCAGCATCTCCTCTTTTGCAGCCTGTCTGGTAATGTAGCTTGCTTTCTTAGCAAGCAGGTTTAAAAATATGCAAGGTAGCAACTTTTGTTAGCTTATTTTCAAGGCTGTTAGCTTTGTATGTGACACAACACTGGGGAGCAGAATGTAGATTCTGAACTACAAGCACAGCACACTAGTGTGATTCCTGGCTCCGAGATGCTTAATGATACTAGTAACAAAATAAATCCATTCTTCCTATCAAAATTATATGGCTGGCACAGAGTGAGGGGAGTTTGGGGATAATTAAGACCAAGTTTTTGCAGAGAAGGTCTGTGAGCTTTGCTTGTGTCTGATATAATTACCAGGACTAGGGATGTCTTAACTGAAGTGTAAGTCTCTTACACCAGATTCTGTTTGGTAGACTTTGGGATTATAGCAAAATTGAGTAGTTCCTATAACTGAATTTTGCCCGTGTCTTCTTTAAAAAATGATCTGGAAATCTTCTCACCAGAGAAGCTGTGGAAAAAGTTTGAGAGCTGAAATGAATTGAAGCCACCTGTGATGTGCTGTTTCATATGATCATTTCTCTGTAGGGTTTGAATATTCAGACAGCTTTCTCCATTCTCTTCCCTTACAGTCATCTTAACCATTCTGGTGAGAAATTTTGTAAGCTATAGCCTAATACTGGACTACAGTGTTTAGGGAAGGCTGTTAAATAAACCTGTGAAACTCCTTGTATTGAAAGAGTTAACAAATTGCGCTAAGACATGGTTCATTTAACCTAAGCTTACAAAATGAAATGTTAGCTGACTGGGGTGGGAGAATACTAAGTTGTAACTATGATTTATAACTATAGTGGCTGGGTTTACACAGTATATTAAGCCACCTCTGGAAATGAGGCTTCCCTGTTATGACCTACAGATCCTAAAAGCCCTCATCCTGAATCCCCTTAACTAGAATTTGCAGCAACCTCAAGGATGCCACTCCAGTTAAGGGGATCCCCAAGAAAGAAGCTGTTTATGGTTTGAATGTCGCATTAAGTCTGAAACTTTAGTTAAAGAGCTGTACAGGGGGAGGGTTGTAAAAATGCCACTGTGAATATGCCCACTAAGTAGATCCTTGCTGAATGTATCATGGGAATTATCAAATCAAATCCTGTGTTTTGGGTTCCTTGATAATTTTTATATAGCTGCAACTCTTAGGAAGTTTTCTTTTGCAATGGGTACCTTTTAATTGAAGTCTGGGATCAAATCTCTTGGCATGTAATGCCTGTTATGGTGAGGAAACAGTTGTGCATGTAGTATATTTCTAGGATCCTTTAATTTACCACAAGTTACTTGTTTGCATAACTACAAATCTCTAGAGCTTCAAGAACATACTGTATAACTATATGTAGTTCAGCACACTGATAGGACCGCCTTACATTTTGCATTCTTTATCATGATTTGATCAAGGAAGGGAAGAGGTGGGTGGGAGAGAACAATTCAAAGTGCTTGTCCTGAAATTATTTTACAGCTTAGGTGCATATTCTTTATTTATAGCATTGCTGTTGACCACTCATTCGCACAGTAGTGTGGTGGCTCACAAACATAAAATGATAAAACCTGTTTTTTAAAAAATCAAGCAAACAACCTAAATCTGAACCAGAGCTGAAAATACACACAATATATGGACAGTTGGATGCTAATATTTTTCTTGGGTTTTATCTTGAAAATGGCTCCAGAAGTTTGCTGAAGGCTCATATTTATTTAAATAATAAATTAGTGTATGGATCCCAAATACACCGTTTAGAGTTAAAGGCATATTTCCTCAGGAATAAATCCCTTTGAACTTGGGGAAAAATTCTGAGTTAAATTTGTGAGGATACATCTGAGGATATACATTCCATTACAATCAGGATTCTACAAGACAAATTGGGGTGTTAGAATTTATAGATTTTTTTTCTCCTCTAAACTATACAGTATTCTGTGCTGTTGGCATGACTATGGGTCAAATCTAAAACTCCTGGAGGGCATTATATTAGGGAATGCTATACTCAACCATGAGACTGTTGATTTTCTCCTTCGGTCTGTCAGAGTTTTAGCTACTGCAGTGGAGATGTTAGCTCAACTCCCATACTACCAAAGTATGTACATCATGGCACCGTAGGAGCAGCAACTATCAGACTCTACCACTCAAGAATTTCTTACAGTGGACATCTGTGTGAAACTGAGACTTGGAAATGGAATAATTGTTCCTTTGCCCATTTTTGTTGTACCTGAGAGTTGTTGAACCATAAGGGCTATGAATTTGGAAACAGTTGAATAGATGAGGACATTCAAAATTTTGCATGCACCTTTGTTTCGAAAATAGTGAACCTGTTTGGAGGCAGTGATTTTTTTAAAAAACTTGCTATTTCCATGTTGTCTTGGATATTTGATACCCTATATGAGAGGTCCGTTGAATACAGATGCGTATGCACATACAAATGTACATCTTGGCATCAGAAAAGTTAACATAGCATTTGGGAAAAAATCTGGTAGTTTTGCAATATTCTCTATAGTAGTGAAATAATAAGCTTTGTTAGATGCTGGATGCCAAATCCATACAAACAGTGTACACTGTGCACACATAACTACTATACTATAAATTGATAGAGTTATGATAAATTGTGCTAGTAGATAAATTGTCCAAATACTGATCCTCTTATACCTGTGAAATAGGAGGACTATCTTTGCCTAACCCTCCTACTCTGGAAATTGAATGGGGAAATTCCAAAAGTCAAAAGTCTTTCAACATTATGCTAGAAAATTCCAGGAGGAACTGTGTCTGGCTCAGGGAATCATATTCAGAATGGGAATACTAATTTTATTTACACCTTTCTCTGCTGGAGATGTATGGTGAACCATGTCAGAGGCAAGAAGCTATTAAGTACTTAGTATTTGGTTCTTAAGCAATGGGTTGTGAGAGATCCAATACTTCCCTTATCTGGCAAATGTGTTCCGTTTGCTTCATGGAATGTGATTACACAAGTATCATGGAGACTTATTGGACATTCCCTCTGATGCAATTAGTGATGTCTGGGACAAATTGCTACTCCTCTTCCACATACAGTGGCTTGCAGCCCTCTGTGAACTTCCTTTTAAAACATATTGGAAAGGGTCACAAAAGGGTAAGAATGTGTGTGTGCTGAAAGAAGAATTAGTTTTGCACCTCTTTTTTTAGATCAATGTACTTGAACTACCCATTTTGAAAGAATTTGGTACATTATTTTATTTTGTAAATACACAGAGATTTACTCAACATCTCTGCTCTGCCCTAATTCTACACAGAGGTTTCAAACAACATTCAAAACTAATGTATTTGGAGAGGGTATTCCAACCTACTTTCTTTGCTGGGGCATATAGTCACTGAAAGCTTAGAACAATGGGAGAAATCTACAAGGAGGTTCTATCACGGATTTCCCCATGGCTGGCTGGGGATTTCTGGGAGTTGAAGTCCACACATCTTAAAGTTGCTAAGGTTGAGAAACACTGGCCTATAGGAAAGTCAAATAATGAAATGGGCCTATAGCAAGTTTTAATTGTACAGGAAACGGACAGAAGAGCCATGGTGAAGGCAGTTCTTAGCATCTTATAAGGCTTGAGTATATTGACCTTGCTTTGAGCTCTTTTGATAATCCTCATAATGAGTCTGCTATTGCTAGACAAAAGATTGTACTGTCAGCTTCATTTCCCCTCCCTGCCCCCAATCATGTATGTATTTCTTTGGAAGTCAGTTTCATAGTAGCATTCTATGTTTATAAGTGCTTAAGAACTGTGTATTTAGGAAGTGCAGCTTCAGAAAAGTGGCTAAGCCTTAATGTTTTTTAGTCTTGACTTTACAAGGACAGGCATTGTGGTTTGTTGAACCCTCTTTATTGGGTTCTAGCTAATTGTGACTTCTTCAATAAAACATATTTAAGCAACCAATGACCTAGTCCAAACTGTAAACCTAGTTCCAGTCTTGCTAAGGCAACTAAAAAGTTAAGAGACTTAAGCAAGATCTGAATCAGAGCCACTGTCAGGAATTAGCTGGTTGCGCATTTCTTGAGGCTCACACCTAAGAGGGCGGCATTCTCTATCATGCTGCCTTCCAGAAATAATGCATTACAAGCACCAGCATTCCCAGCTGGTCAGCTTATATTGTAAGCCTTGACTACTTGATTCCCAGTTTGGTTTGTTAGCTTTTAGGAGATAGTTGTTCTCAGTGCATATTTAGTTTTGCCTTTGCCTCTTTCTCCACTTCGTATTGATTGGACACGGAAATTTATATTTGCATTGATGGGTTATGGCAAGCAGCTTACCCTGGAGTAGCTGACTTTACTTTAAGTCACTCTTTACCTGAGAAGATGTGGTGCTCATTTCCTTTGAGGATAGATAGATATTTCATCCATTGTCATCGATGAAGACCTCAGTGCCATTAGCCACATTAAGACTGAATGTGGTGTGTCTGAAGATGACTGGTTAGGCCAATTTGGGCACGGAGTGACCTGGCACATGTTGGCAGACATGTGTAGGCACTACAGTTGTTGTGTTGGTGGCTCTAGACTTATGCAGCTCGCACTTACATTGTGCATCAGCAGTGCGCCTTGCTTTAGTTCTTGTGGATAAGGCCACACCAGGTTGGGTGGTTTTGTGCCAGCATTTCCCAGATGATTGTGTCTTTGTCAAGCGACTTCAAGGAAACCTTTAGTGTGTCTTTATAGTGTTTCTTCTGCCCTCCATGTGAGCATCTTCCAGCAGGGAGTTCCCCAAAAAGAAGCTGCTTGGGAATGTGCACATCTGGCATACCGATGTCATGACCTGCCCACCGGGTCTGTGCTCTCCTCAGAAATGTGTGGACTGATGGTAGACTTGCTCTAGAGAGAATTTCAGTGTCTAGTACTTCATCTTGCCATCTGACAGTAAGAAGAGGATGACAGCTGGTGACCTTCAGAAATGCTATCTGTGTTACAGCCCAATGTGTGCTTTGCGCCACTTGCTGTTCCAGGCTGCACAAGTGCCTGGTCTTGGAATCTCTTCTGTCTCCTTCAATAAACATTTAAGTAATCAGTTTGCAATCCACGTTCTTCCAGCAGCCCCATTTCTCATCCGTTTCTTTACCTGACCTGTTTTTATTTATTCTAATAAGTCTTACCAGCCCTACAAGCTTTTTGGGCAGCAGGGACTGTGTACCTGCCTGGATACTTCACAGCCTGGATTCCACTTCCATTCATGACAAGAGGCACAGTGAAGAGGGCAACCCATTCTGTTTCTGCTGATTTACAGTGAGATGGCTTTTTCTCCCTCACTGACCAAGGGGCTGTAGGAACACACTGAAGGGAAGAGCCCATCTTACCCTGACGGTGTGAGATGGCTGAAAAATTATATTTAAAATTTATAAAATTCAGTTGGTTCAAGGATAGATGTGAAATCCTTATCCCTTGGTTGTACCTTAACTAAGTGTGAACAATTAGTTTAGTAAATACTACTGTAATACGTTTGGAACTAGGAAAGAGAAAGATTAATTTTTTGGGCTAGACTTAAATAGGTCTTGTGCGGGGTCTTGTTTAATTAACTGCGTTGTTAATTAAAACATGTTTTTCTAGAGATAAAAAAAGATGGTGATAGTTAAAGCATGTTTCTGGTGAGGCTAGATATTTGTTCCCTTCATAATCTATCATCCCTAATACTGCTTTGCAACATTTTAAAAATTGGAGGTATAATATTCATTAAGTCACTTGTATTTCAACCAAGGTAGTATAATTAAGAATATGAGAGCATTATTTGCCATGCAGTCTTAAGCTCTTCCTCTGGAGAGAGGGAGCCAAAGGAATATTCTTCAATATTCATGATTTTCAGTGGGGCAGCCATGTAAATCTATTATAGCAAAGTCTACTATAGCAACTTAAACCTCATGTCATAATAAATGTCAGCCTTTAAGACTACTATAAGATTGTTGTTGTTTCTATATAATAGTACTGCCAATTTCAAGAGAAAAATTAAGCTTCCCAATGAGATAAGTATACGGATGTGATTGTGATCTCAGCAGTAACTCTTCAGCACTGTAGCCAAATGACAACCAATGGTACCTAATAGCTTAATTTTGACCAGAGGATAAAATAAAAGACTACTACTTAAATTTTGGAATGTCTTTCAAAGAAAAGTCCTCAGTGCTCTCCTCATATTCTGAGGGAATATACCTCTGGCCATTTCTAATATTGTGGGCCATAAATACTCGGTATAATACTCTGAAATCTGTCTGTATGTGTGGCAACCTAATTCTAGGAAACTGCTGCAGATGATAAAAAAAAAATCTACATTCAATCTTATGCTTCAAATCATCCCTGGTACTTTGGAAAGCCTGTGAAGTAAAGTGAGAAATCTGGAAACCCTGACTTCAGAGATTGAAGTTGAGATACCAAGTGTTTGTACTTTCTGAGATATTTTTTAAAAAATCTAAATCTCCCTTAAACGTTCTCAGGGATACCTAAGCCTTCTCTTACTTTCTCTGTACTCTTCCGTTTCCATGCAAATCCCCAAATCTTGGACAGAGAATAAATACCACATCAATATCTAAACATAAATGTCAAACATTTTAGTAGTAATTGTATTTTCATTATTATAAAAGAATTGTGATTTTGGAGGAGTAGGTAAAAGGTACAACTTATTTATCTGTTTGGATTTAGTTTCCTAAAAGAGTTAAATAGATGATAATTAACAAAGGAGTAGTGATACCTGACCACTCCCATGCCTCTGAAAGAACTTCCTGCTCACATCTAGCCCCATCATAATACTTTTTTAAAAAAAATAAAAGAATTGAGGGCACTATACATCCCTCACATGTAACCTCATGTCAAATCTTGGAAAAATTAGGCTGGAACAACAGTTGTTCCAAGATCATTGAGAGCTCACCAGATATATCAACTTGGCCTGATCTTTGCACACAAATATGCTGAGCTTTAAATTTGGGTATCTTCAGATCCCATATGTAAATAGTTTATGTAAACCTAAATCTAGTCTTCCCCATTAAAGTCCTTCTATATCTCGTAGATTACATTTCCCAGGTTGCATAGATTACAGATTCTGTGAGCTTTAATCTGACACTTCTGGATTAGGAATTTTGGAGAGGACTGATGGTACTAGAACCACTTATGTGAGAATATAATGTTATAAAGTAAAGTTCACTTGTGCTATCCATATTCTTAAAAGCTCAGCCACATGCAAGGCATATTCCTCAAAACTTGCATATAAGTTTGAGCAAACTTGTTCTCAGAGGCAAGATGAATATTAGGGGAATGGAACTTCCCTGCTGCCTGCCACTGATTGCTGAACTGCAACTCCCATGGACCTCATGGGCAGTTTTGAGGAATGCTGAAAACTGCAATCCAGGGTCATCTGTAGAGCAACAAATTCTCAACCCTTGCAGATGAACTGGAATAGCAAGTTAGTAAACTACAAAAGACTTAGTCTGAGCTTTCTTCAGATATTGTTTCCAGAAGGCTTCCAAGAATAAAATACAACCTTGTGACTGCTAAAGTTGCCAAAAGCTCTAGGTAGCACAGTTGTATTGGAGGTCAGTTCTTCAAAGCAGAATGACAAAGAGGCATATGTCAGCAAGAGCTCTGCCCTATCAGTATAATGCCAACATAACTGAAGAAAATAGGAGAGAGGATAGTAGGAAAGGATGGGAAGTTCTACATATTTGTCCTCAATTTTATATATTACTTCTGCTTAACCTGCTTTGGAAAGGTCTCCACCTAAGCATTAATGTATCTGTAGATTGTTGCTGGACCATCCTGGGATACAGCATTTCAGATACAGCCTTTCACCATGTATGTGCCATATGTTGAATTCCATAAAAGGCTGTCATTTGAGATGGCCTGCTGTCCTCACTGTACTCTGAAAAAGCAACTATATCCAGCTACGAAGTATTTTCAGGGTGCCAGACCTGAAAGAAAAAGAAAAAAAGAAAAGAAAAAAGAAAAGAAAAGGACTAATGAGCCATAATCTTCCAGGGGCCCTGACAGCTGTCCAAAGTGTCAGATGCTGCCATTGGCCCTAAAGGAATCCTTTTTTTGCTCACAAATATGCCAGTCTAAAGGTAAGGGTTTCCCCCAGTGGAAAGAACTGAGGATAATCCCCCCCCCTTTTTTTTAGTAGAGCAGCCGATTGTAGCTATTGTATAGATATACCTGACTGGAGACACAGCTCTCTAATGCAGTGTTTGTTTGTTTGTTTATTTTTCAAATTTCTATTTCTATTACTGCCCATCTCTCCCGAAAAGGGGACTCTGGGCGGTTTCTCAAACACTGCTCTAATGCATAATCCCTAGTAGTAAAGGTTTACATACATCTGCCCTTTGGGAGATAAGGGTTTGGCTTGTTAGTCACTCTTAGTTTTTTTCCCAGTGGACTGAAGTTTTGTGCTGCCAATAGCAGAATATGTTGCTCTTATTCCCTCCCTCGTGTCTCCTTTCAGGCTCTGCCATTTCAGAGACACACCCGCCAGCTGGCTCCCCCCTGTTCAGTTTCCTCCTTCTCAGGAAATGTTTGCCCTTCTTTGTTTCCGGCAGCTGCAGAGCATGTCCATTGTAGAGTCACTATACAGTGGAGGAGAGGATGTATTGGAGATGCCTCATATTTGCATGGGTGGCTAGGTAGGCTATTTTGTGCAAACGCTTTCATTTAGGACTTAGAATTCTGGGAGGTGAAGTCCATACATCTTAAAGTTGCCAAGTTTGAAAAACACTGCTTTGAAGGAAATCAAAAAGCTAGCTTTAAAAGTATTTATTAAAATACAGACACTGGGTCAGCACTTTGGTACCTCTGTTGCTCTTGCTAGAGTAAGGAGTTGTGACCCCAGGATGGTTTTCTTAGGAAAGCATCCTGGGCCCTTCTGCTGAGTACAATGGCTAGTAGGAAAATGGGACTGGAAGACCTGGACAGATGAAAAGGAAGGGAAATTGTGTGAAAAACACAACCCTTAGACCATTGTTTCTCAACCTTGGCAACTTTAAGATGAATGGACTTCAACTCATTGCTGGCTGGGGAGTTCTGGGAGCTGAAGTCCACACATCTTAAAGTTGCCAAGGTTGAGAAACACTGCTGTAGACAAACTATAAATAATAACAGCAATAATGATGTTGAAAAATGAGTAGCAATCAAAGGTCTTTTTTCTCTCTCTCCTTCTGTTCAGTTACAGGCTGTTTCTGGGGGACTGTCAGGAGCACACAAGAAGATGTCAGCTGACAGCTTGTCAACCAAAGCCCTAAAGGTAAGGACACAACAGCTTTGAAAAACAAGGTTCTCCTTGCCAATTTTTGCCAAGTTGGGGGTGCTCCTGGGATTTCATACCCCTTCCATAAAACTCTGGTACTCTGCTATAAGAGACTGATCATGACTTAGATCAATAACTATTATCAGGCATTAAAAAATAGTCCCCAGAGTTCTCATTGGAAGAATTCAGAAGTGAATCTTTCACCTTACAGATTCTACAGAATTTCTGCCCAGGTTGTGTATGTATCCTTTCCCCTTACCTTCCTGCAATTATTCTAGCCCTACCTTTCACTTTCCCTCTTCTTTGTGCCCTCACTTCCTTATGCTCTGTTCCTTCTATTTCACCACTTTTTCTTCCTGCTTGTGTTGTTATTTACCTTCTCCTTTGCCACTGCCCTCTTTTCAGAAGTGGTGAACGTGTGTGCAGAAACTTGTATGGAATTAAATTGTTTCCAATAGTTGACACAAGATTTCTATTTTTAGAAAAGCCGGTCTCTAATCCACACAGTTGCAGAAGCACGTATGTATGCATGTTTGCAAATGGTTCCACCTGGCATTGAGCCAAAAGGGGAAGGATGTTCTGTGCCCTTCCTAATGTAATTTTCCTCTCTGAAGTTATTGCACTGGTGTGGCTTTTTTAATGTGATCTCCTACAAATTCTCGCCATACATAACATATGCACAAACACACTTTGGCAAGCTGGACCCCTTTTCATTTTCTCAGAAATATTTGAAGAACAGTACTTGCTTCTCCATATAAGTATTTTCCCTGCTTGTATCCAAGAAAAGAAACAGCTATAAATTGAAACTATTGCCTCCCCATTCTTAGGATTATCACATTGTTTGTTTAAACACAAGCCTGGAGGACAGAGGCAACCCATTATTGTGTGCAGGTGAAGTGAGGACTGGTGGAGGTGTGTCCTGCAGAGAAATCACACAGATTGCCAGGGGAAGCCAGCCCCTCCTTCATAGTAGAGTAAAGAAATGCATCTCTTCTCTGTCAGTCTCCAGCAGTAAGTTTTTTAAAACAAAAATCTAGGACAGTAATTTTGGGAACTGTATTCACCTGCTTAGCTATTCTAGAAGAGGAAAACCAGTATACTAATTTAGAACAGATTTTGCATGAAGCAACCTGGAGTAGGTAGGTGAGCTCACCCCAAGGTTTTTAGGGAACCAACAATTAGTGTCAGGAAGCTGATGTGTTTTGTAAAAAGACCCTGAGGCTAGGTAGGCATTAGGAAATTATGATAATACTCAGTACAGCACAATATCCAATTATAAGTTTGTTTCTAGCAATACATGACCTGCAAGAGAAGACTTTACCACTGTTTACATTTCTTTGTTTTCAAGAACATTATTAGAAATTGTCTACTGGTTAAATCTAACTAGTTTAAAGTATTATATAGTCTAAGTGTGAAAACTCAAGCTAGGTTGGGTTACTTGGCCAAATGGTCACTTCCTTTTAATTAATACCCCCAAACAGTTTGAATAGGAATGGGTACGCTGCGTTCCTATAAGCTGGAAAATTTAGGATGATAAACATAGATGCACTAACTTTTGCTTAGGGATATTTGGGATTAATAGGGGGAAACCCTCAAGAGAGAAAAATTGCAAACTCTGTTCATGGAGCTTTCCTTAAGAACAGTGTGGAAGCTGTGATCTGGAATGCAGCCAGTAGCATATGAATTGGAACAAGAAAATATCACATGTATCTTACACCAATACTGAGCAATGCTTGGACAGTGTAATATGATAACCTTGATATTCTCAAAAGCTAAAATCTTGCATATGTAGTTACTTTCTCCATCGAATTTGAGAGTTTGGGAACAAAGAATTTTTCTTCTGAATAAGTCTACATAGGATTGCACTGTAAATGGCCTGTGGTCCCATACATAAAGGATTGTATCAGACCAGGTTTTAAGGTTTGCCCCTAGATCCTGATTCTGAATTCCCTCTGAACCAGCTTTGTCTGATTAATCCCAGGAACAGGGTATCTTCTGCAATGCTACCTGGATTATGGCACTTCTTTCCCAAAGAGCTTCTTGAGACCCAGTGCTAGCCATATTCAGGTTGCTCCTCTCAAGTTTTTCTCTGAATCTAAAGAACATCCCATCTTTAAAAATGCTTTTTAAAGGAAAAAATGAAATTGGCATAGATAGCAATTGTTGACTACTAATTGAAGAACTAGGTCAAAGGGTTATCACAATGAAGTTATGGGGGAAAAATTACATGAAAGAGAAATTCACTTACCTTTTTCAGTGCTGGCTGGAGAAGTAATTCAAGACATCTGAAAATGGAAGAGACTGAGATGTACTGCTTTTCCCTTTATCTACTTTTAGTTTCCCCCCACCACCATGAGGTTCGTTCGAAAAAAGAAGCAAACTTGAAAGCAGTATGATTGTAATTCTAAAAATGTTGGCCTGTAACAATTTATATAAATGATTCTGAATTCTGATTTTTTGTATTTGGTTGTAATCTCTGCTGCTGCAAAATAATAACAATAATAAAAATGGAAGATTAAAGAAGTCTTTAAAAAAACAAAGTGATGGGAATAAATCCAGGCCAATCCTATTCATTTAGTTGATGGCTAAGTTTTATTGATTCAATTGGCACTGATTAAAGTACACAGCATCTCTACTTAGAAGTAAATTCCATTGGGTTTACTGGCAGTCCTGGCTGAATAGCTTGAAGATCTTAGCCTGGATCCAACTCTTCAAGTTTCAAATCCTTATAATAAAATCAATTGATTTTATTATAAGAAATTTATAATATAATAATTATTCCAGTATAAGAGGAAAAATCCTAACTCAATGAGCATTGTAGAAAATCTAAACAAATAACGCTTACATACTATTGCTACAAAAATGTTACCACATACCCTCAGTATTCTCCTGTTTTTTATTCTTCTAGGCGCACATTGCTCTTTCCAGTTGTTGTTTTTCTGGATTCTCCCATATTTGTACATTTGATTCTCAACTATTCAGTCCTTTTCTTAAACAGATCAAACGGGAGATGGGTGAGAACACACCACATCTTTCAGATGAGGAGCTTATGGGATTGTCAGTGCGGGAACTTAACCACCATCTGCGAGGCCTGTCCAAGGAGGAGGTAGCAAGATTGAAGCAACGGCGGCGCACTCTGAAGAATCGTGGCTATGCTGCCAGCTGCCGAGTAAAGCGGGTGTGTCAGAAGGAGGAGCTGCAGAAGCAAAAGACGGAGTTAGAAAGGGAAGTTGATAAGCTAGCACGGGAGAATGCTGCCATGCGCCTTGAGCTGGATGCCCTGCGTGGCAAGTATGAAGCGCTGCAGGGCTTTGCCCGCACAGTCACAGCTCATGGCACTGCCGCAAAGGTGGCAACTGCCAGCGTTATCACCATTGTCAAATCTGGTTCCAACCAGGCCACCTACTCCTAGTGCCTACAAGCCAAGCCATGAACTAAGTCCTGTTGCCATGCCTCTGCACAGCTCTCACCTAGAACAGCTGTAGCTGCACTGGCTCTTTCCTTCTCCCACTTCTGTTCTACCCACTGGAGGAGACGCAGTTGACTTGAAGACCAAATGGCTAAATGTTGAACTTTGTCCTTAGTCCTTGCCTTCATTGGAAGATTGTGGGAAAGTGGTGCCCGACTTGTGTAATTTTAGCTGTCAGTTATTTGTGAATTGGATTACAGTGGCCAGTTATTCCTATTTTTTGTTTCCATTTTATATTTGTTAGGTTTTCTTCTCTGCTGCTTCATACCTTACGACTGAGTAAATGTAAACAGATGGGTTTGAAGATGAGATCTTTGTCTTAGCTGGAAACGCCACTTCAGAGAAGTTTTGACAGCAATTATAGAGAAAGGCAGATAGCTTCTCTTTGATGGAAAAAAAAGGGATGCCAAGATTGAAGTCTCCTTTTGATGTCTAAGAGCTAGAGATTACAATAATCCAGATGCTTTAGAATTATTTCCCAGTTTCTTGGTGCACTGTTCAGACACAACTCTGAGTGTCCATGCATTAACTCTGTCTGCCTTTTGTTGCAAGCTACAGTTCCCTACTGTTTAGTTCAGAACCTCCTGATCTCTTCAGCATGAAACTGATTTTTTTGGTAAGAGCAACTTGAATCAGTCTGAGCCTCTGATGAGCAGGCGTTTAAAAATGATCAAGAAAAGTGTTATTGCTATGTGACTGCAAGGGTGGTGGAAAAAGGGATCACTGAGGGACATGCCAAGAAAAGAGCTAGTTGCTGCTACTCCACCCTAGGAAAGAAATTGATTATGCACACTGCAGTGATTGGAGAGATAGTCTCTCTGCAACTGTGTGTGGATGTAACTGTGCTCCAAGTACTCTTTTGATTGTAAAGGTGCTCTTGTGCTGAGGTCATAAGATTTATGGACAAAATGGAAGCAGCTTTCTAAAGAGGGAGAGAGAGAAGTAGATGGGAAAAGTAAAGAGGGAGTGTGTTAAATGAGGCAGGAGCAAGGTGGATAAAGCAAGTGAGACTGATGGATAGTGAAGGGGCAACAGAATTACAAGTGAAATTTCTAGGGAAGACACTGAGTTCTAAAGGAGTTAGTTTCATGAGGGTACCAGTGGCAACAAACAAAATGTAATGGAGATTTTTTTTTTTTGTATTTTCTTTGTTTTTGCATTGGCAAAAGGCTAGAAATAGAAACTCAGGAAAGAAGTATATCCAGCTATTACAGAGATTAAGGCATTTTACATTCAAGAGAACCAAGCTACACAGAAGGTTGGCCTACCCCAAGAAGCAGCAGAGGCTATTGCTTGGGGGGTTGGGATTCTAAGGGGTTCTGACTTAGCCCTGGTGATAGGGGTGGGGTAGGCTGGCACATTTCTTCCAGCCTCTGTTTTCCTCCCCAAGAGCAAGTTGGGAAATGCCCAGTCACTTACACGGAACAAGGAAAAGAGGCTTCAGCTGGAAACACCGTTGGTGAGGAATATAGTTCCTCTGTGCTGTGCAGCTTTGCTCCATTCAGTTGCATAAAATGCAAGGTGCATTTCTATTGAGGGAAGTGTAGTAGAAGAAATTCAAAATGCTTTTCTTCTTTTTATCCGAAGGATGCATTTTCACAACAGCAGCAAAACAACTTGGACCATAGCCAAAAATAATTTCTGTCATGAAAACAAAACCTAATGAAGTCTAAGTTAGGACAGTGGTGGAGTCAGGTTCCCCTGGGTGCCACTGTCTTTGTCCCTTGTTCTCTTAAGGAAATATTCTCATATGCACTTGGTAGGATCTTTTGGCATTGTAAAAATCATGCTGTTTCGATTTTTAAAAATGTTTACAATCAAGGTCTTACCCCTTCCATTGTAACCGGGTGTTCTGCAGATGCATTCTGCCATGCTGGCTGGAAATGCTGTGAATTGCAGAGAACACAAAGTTGGAGAAAACTGATACCATTCAAAAGGCTAACTTAGTAAACAAACAAACATTAAGCAGTGCACTATTTCCGTTTCCCTGCCAGACTCTCATGAATCTCAGATCCTATTTAAATCAAGCTGCCTGCATGTACACGCAGACTATTTGTAGTACTGGACTTGTAGGAACCAGCTGCTGATATAATGCCCATTTGTAAGCCTTTGGAGCTAAGCGCTTTTAGCCCATCACCTTCTCATTTTAAAGTGGGTGTGAAATCTTACGCCAGGCATGGACATTAGGAGAGTCGAGAGAGACTGGCGGCTGCATTGTTTAAGAAACTGGGAAGTGAATACACCTGGGAGACATGGATACAATACTTCTGTCGAAAGAGTGGGGAAGTGTTAGATTAGAAGATTTAGGAAAGTACCTTCCTCCATTAAATATATGTTGCTAACGTAAGAACCAGTGAGTATTTGTGGGTCATCATTTCCAGGCATGTGCCAGTGACTTATTTAAGTGGCAAATATCCTTTTTTAAAAAGACATATGGTTGGGTTTACCCATCCTGCAGCTTAACGTGACTTCTACCCCTAAGATGGAATCAGCTTCCAGACCAGTGTTGTCCATTCTTCCTCTCCAGCCTTTTGATCCTTAGTGGGGGTTCCCTCTTTAAGATTTCCACCCTTGTCACCCTATTTTTCCTTGTTCCTACCTTGTGATTTATTTATTGCACGAATATAAGTTATTTTCACATTCTTTATGCCGTTCTGCCTTGTGGCACGGCCAGGATGTTGGTACAGAGCTGTACTTTATATTTTATATATGCAAATCACATTTTATCTTCTATAGAGCAAGAAAAAAAGTACTTATTTATTTTCTGACTTACAGTAAGTGTCCTGCCAGACTCCTCTGTATTTTGTAGACTTTACAAATAAAGCCAGATTTTTTTTCCAAAATGGAGAAACTGAAAGTAAGTGACATATGCTCTTTTCTTGTGAAAACGAAAGGTACAGTGGTACAATGCTGAAGATCTAGGAATCAATTCCAGGAATTTCATTGAAAATGAATACACAGCATTAATTTTATGTCTGCTGATCATTTGCAGACATGGTAGGGAATCTGCCATGCACTTTCAGCTCCTGACAACCCCAGGTAAGGCTGAGGGGACACAAGTCTGCTTCTGAGTTATTGAAAGCCACTATTGGGAGTATTTTCCAATTTTTAAGGATGATGGGTGTATATGAGATTTTAGTGCACTACAAAATGCTGCTGTCATTTGGCCAACCATAAACACATTTTGTGGGAAAACTGATGAGACTAAAATACTGTACAAATTATTAGTCCAACCTTATAAAAGATGAAACAAGTTTGAATTTAGGAATACATAATTACTCATTTAAAGCTACAGTTTTTGACTCTTACAGAAATCTTCCGAGGCTAAACAAGTAATTTGCTTGCCATTATTATGCGGCAGAGGTGACATTTGAGATCCAAAATGCAAACCCAAAGCCTTGAACTCATTTTTCTAACCTTCATTCAGGATCTCTCTTTCACAGTTGCACAACCCCAGTGCAGCACACAACCCAGTTGCCCATTTATCTTTCAGATTACCTTTAAGCCTCCACAGTTTCTCATCCACCTGGATCACACTGAGCCCCACCTTACCCAGAGTCATACCTGGGTATAAATTCAAACACTTCCATATACCTGGGCTGCAAATACTCAGGGAATGACTAGATGGAAACAAATATTCAGAAACCCTTCTCATGGTTACCAGGCTGCGGTTGTCAAGGCTTCTTTCTGGACAGTGAGAGCAGAATCAGTCACCTTTTCCCCCCTTTTCTGGTGGATGACAGAGCCCCAAAGTCCTGGGGAATAACTGTGGCAAAGACCTGGTAATGTGTTTTTCAGACCACCTTCTAAACATGTAAAGCATTTTATCTGCAGAAGAGAAGGGGATTACAAGCATGTTTCTTACCTCTGGCACAGGTAATTCCAAGCTAGATGGACCACTTTGCTCACAATTTCAAAATAAACCATTTGTACCTCTGCATCATCCTATAGCAACAAACACAAATCCACTGTGTAAACAGACTGAGTTTTGAACCAAACTGATACACAAGCTGTAAGGGCTGAGAAGCAGCAGTTCCCAGGCTAAAGAGACATGTTACATAGAAATATCTCAGTAGCCTCGTAAAGGTATCAAGAAAGCAGCCAAATATCTCCTAACCTCAAAGGGCAGACAGAAAAAGTCCAGTTTAAACTCTTAGGTAAAGGTTTCCCGTGACATTAAGTCCAGTTGTGTCTGACTCTAGGGGGCGGTGCTTATCTCCGTTTCAAAGCCGAAGAGCCGGCGTTTGTCCGTAGATACTTCCTCTGTGGTCATGTGGCCGGCATGACTAAACGGAACGCCGTTGCGTGTCTGCTGAAGCGGTACCTATTAATCTACTCACATTTGCATGTTTTCAAACTGCTAGGTTGGCAGGAGCTGGGACTAGCAATGGGAGCTCACCCCGTCATGCGGATTTGAACCGCCGACCTTCTGATCGGCAAGCTCAGCAGCTCAGTGTTTTAACCTGCAGCACCACTGTGTCCCTCTGTTTAAACTTTTAAGCACTGATGTATTTATGAAGGCTCTGACTTCTTGACTTTGTGGTAGGTAATCAAGTATTGTGTTCAGGCCTCCTCCTTGTCTGCAGTAGCAATTCTACCTTAGCTGAGTCACATCCAAGCATCTTCTGCCAAGTGCTGAATAAGACGTTAAAGGTCTGAAGAGCAGTGATTTATTGCTGAACCATGGCGTGAGGTCTGAAGCAGTCAGTTGGCCTTTCTTATAAACAAACAGGTAAATTCTTGCATACTGAACTCACTGTACGTTAAGACATACTAATAACAGAACCATATAAACAACCACATCCAGAGCAGTTGTACTTTGAGATGCATTTCATTCAGTTCAACCCTTATCTGTTTTTGTAGCACTTTCAATAATGCAGGTGGATCTGTGGGTTTTCAATAAACAGCGACTGTCCCCAAAGAAGATATCCGAATGAGATAGCTTTGGAAGGATAAATCAGATCTCACTGACACTGAAGAATGACCTTGCATTAATCAAGAGGAAGTTTCCTGACTTTAAAGGAAATCGCAATAGTAGCAGCTGTGCACATCTAAACCAAAAAATCAGCAGAAGAAACATAAACTTATAACTGCCATGGGCACAAAAGTATTAAAATAGTGACACAGGGACTTTGACCTATGCAGGCCAATAAGCAATCTGTGCCAGATAAAAGCAGTTCTAAAACAAGATGAATATGGAGCAAGGCAGCTGAAGGAAATATGTCCTGGAATGTGACCTACAGGTCAGAGTTTGGCAACTGGACTTGTCTATTCCACATTCCATAGCTTTATCATCATTATAAAAAGGTTCCTCTTCACATTCAGGGGAAACCAGCACAAGCACACATTACTTAAGAGACTGGTTCTATCAGCAACTCAAAATCAATTGGTTTCTAAGTAAATTGCACTTGGCTCATTTAAATGAAACATTTCTACAGTAGTAACAGTTTTAAAAAAACACTCTGTATTGGGTTGGTGGGACAGGTTGGGAAGATTTAACAAATTACCAAACAATCGCCCAGAGTCCCCTTTTCGGGAGAAATGGGCGGTGATAGAAATTTGAAATATAAATAAATAAATAAATTTACTTTTTTGGCAAAAACCATGTTAAGCAGTGTTTACATATTCCCTGGAGCAGTATTTCCTCCACCACCAGTCTGGTACCATATAATATTTTCTGCTCAGGAGTTAAAGACAGCCTGCAATCTCCATGTCCTATAGAACATACAATAATGAAAGCCAGACTAAGTATCACATGTATTCATGATAAGCTGTAAATGGATCTGAACTGATGCATCACTGGGTCAGCTGTGGGTTGAGAACAAGATCATTTATTCACTGTAGTGAAATGCAATTCTAATCAGTGAATAGAAAGAGGGGCCAATTCTATGTATGGTAAGGATACCAAGGTGAAGGAGGCCATCTACTTGGAAAAACAGATTAAGGATGGCAAGCAGTTTATACATTTAGTTATTGTAAATTAACTTATTGTGGTTCAGATGCAAGTCTCAGGCCAGTTTGTAAGGAACAAATACAGTGCCAGAAGTGTGAACCATGTTGTAGCTATAGAGATTCCTACGAAATGAAACAAAATCCTCCCATTTTGAGACCCAGCTGGCCAGTGTCTTCTCCACCAGTCTTTGATTTCAGTAGCCTACCAGATGGTATAATTGGCAGCAGTTATTCAGTCCAGCATTGCTATCAAATTGATGGCAAAAGGAGGAATCCAGGAATGTATCCCCTTTTCTGCCATGGACCAAAAGGAGTGAATTGCAAGTGTTTCACCATTGCTGCTGCAGGTAGGAATGACTCTTTCTCTTTGGAAAAAAAAATATTTTGTACCCAAAAAACCCTGATCCATAAAAGGGCTTTCTCTCACATACAAAAGCCTGAAGCCTATATGAAGTGTTTCCATGCAAAAGCAGATGACTGAGTTCTGAGATAAGAGAAATGAAACTATTACAGACAGGCAGATTGTATTTTGCGCAAGGATTTATCCTAAAACAGGGTTTCTCAACCAGGGTTCCGTGAGAGGCCACTAGGGGTTCCCTGGGAGATCACGTTTTATTTAAAAAATTATTTCAAATTCAGGCAACTTCACATTAAAGAGGTAAGTTTCATTCTTTATTTTTAGTTTAAGAACACTGTTAGTGTATATATACGGGCCTACCTATGAAACAAATATAATACTTTTGTAACTTCTGGCCTATGATTGAGCCTGAATGTGCAGGGGTTCCCTGAGGCCTGAAAAATATTTCAAGGGTTCCTCCGGGGTCAAAGGGTTGAGAAAGCTGTCTGAAAAGCTACAGATGGAAGCTGCTTTAATTGTAGAAGGGTAGTAGACATGATAAGAATCTTTGAACCGTCAAGGACAAAAGAAACCAGCATTCAAACAAAGCCATAGAGAAATAGAAAAAGCCCCATCAGATAAGCTTTGTTCCATGATCAAGGGCATCCACACTAGTACAGCTGAAGGGGTCTCATTTTGAGAAAGTAATGCACTGAGGCCAGAAATGTTCTTCTGAGAAAGTTGATTATCATAAATAGGTCATTTTGCAGCTATCTATAGTAATACTAACTAAACTAAACTATACCTATCAAGTAGTAGTGGGAGAAATTAATAAAAACAGTGGTACCATCAAGCACTTCATTTGAATGTCCTTAATATTTCTGCCAGATGATGGAAAATATCTTTGCAATCAGTGCACATGAAGTGTGCCTTAACATTGATACCACTTTTGTCACTGTGATTTCACAAGCTGTCTACAAAAGCTTTCAAAGCATGCTTCATTTCTAACACAGACCCCAGCAGAAGATTTCATATTGCCTTGGGTATTTTACAGTCTGTACCAAATGCAGAGGCAGAGAATCTAAAATATATGTACTCTGTGGTCAGTCCTCTGGACAGGAATATTATCTAAATTAGGCAACAGCCAGTTCTGATATTTCCAATCTGCATGGGTCTCCCTAGGAAAAAAACACCATGAGATGCCATGGGGTTTATTCCCCAGGGAATGTTGCTTTCCCTTTATGGAATCAGTGCATCCTGGAGCAGTCTTTCCCAATTCACTCCCCCATCCCACATTAGTTTGATATGTTGTCAAACTAACTTTTTTAACAAGTTCACATGAATAGGACTGAATAGCCTAGATCAGTGTTTCTCAACCTCAGCAATTTTAAGATGTGTAGACTTCAATTCCCAGAATTGGCTTCAATTAGACTTCAATCCTGAAGAATTCTTGGAGTTAAAGTCCACACATCTTAAAGTTGTTGAGGTTGAGAAACAATGGTCTAGATAATACCCCTGTCTCTAGGCCAAGAAGCAACTGATGGTCAATGTGTATGTGAAGACTTCCTTGCAGAGGCTGACCAAGAAATAGAAAGCTTAAAGATTCCTCCCATGCTGGTAGTTTAAGAAAGGAGCTATTCCATATGAAGTCCATACAGCCAGCATGGTATCAGCAATACTACTCCCCAAAGGAAAAATAGAACCAGAGAGGATTATCCAGTGTGGAAGGATTGAAACAATCACTCAACTCAATCAACAGACTGATACACATCACTGGTATCGGCAATCAAGAAAAATGGCGGTGTTTGCATTTGCATAGAAGCCTGAAAAAGTTGGCCTGCTTAAATAAACAGCAAAAAAGTACTTGCATGAGGTCCAAAGCACTTTTTCTGAATTATTTCAAAACATGTTCAGCCATAACTCAGAGACCAGAAAGAGCTGAACAAGTCTGTCAAAAAAGAAATGCACATCTTTTGCTCTACAGCTGATGTTCTTCCACAATTTGCAGGTGTTTGGATAGTCTCAGTGCTTGATGCAGCTAGTGGGTTTTGGCAGATCCAGTTACACTCAGCCGGTGCCAAACTAACCATGTTTATTAGGCCATTTGGTACATTTTTCTTGAAAAGATCACCACTTGGGATTTTTAGCACTTTTGAGTTCTTCCGCAGGGAAATGTGCACTTCTGCAACATCTGGAGCCTGTTTTGGTTTTTATAATCTTGAAAATATTCTGGATTATAGTCATAGTAGGTAAGAACATGATCAGGGACTGTCTAAAATCCTATACAGTCCATATACTGCAAACTGAACTAAAGCAAATGAACCCTAGGCCTGAAAAGGTCACAATTCTAGGACATCAGATAAATGAAGTTTAGATCCAAAGAAAGGGGAAACTATTTTAGGGCATAAGCTTCCAGAATTCATAGTTAATCAAGGATGTTTGGCGGCAAGCAGTGACAAGATGCAAAGGCAAGAGGAGAATTGTTTTACTGAATTTGAAATTGTATTTTGCAGCTTGTTGTTTGGTCTGGATGAAAGAATGGGTGTTTTTGAGAAACAAGAACTTTTAGAGTTAGAAGGTCACGACCTGAGGTTTGGATGACATGGATACTGATGGTACAATAAAGTTAATGTGAATTTTAAAAATAATTTTATTAGATGTGCCATATTGAGAATATGGAATAGATATAAACCCAGGTTGTGCCTGAAAATACCTCTGTGGATCTCAGCTCAAGAAGTATTCCACAGAAGAGAAACAGCAAGCTTGGTTGTTGGCCAGCTGGGTCTCAAAATGGGAGGATTTTAAATAAATTGTGATCTCCCAGGGAACCCCTAATGACCTCTCATGGAACCCTAGGGTTCCACGGAACCCTGGTTGAGAAACCCTGTTTTAGGATAAAATGGTTGATGTACCAGGAATTATTGGAAAACCATCAAGGGGAATTTAAGATTAAATTAAGAGAGCAACTTATAGCAGAAGGATATAGTTGTCAATGGTCTTCCCATTTACAGTTATCAGAGAGATTCAAAATGGACAGAAAGTTTTATGATATGGAGCAAAGACAGACAGAATTTCAAGTACAATTGTGTACTGTTGATGAACATGTAACTACTAAAATGTATAAACTTTTGTTGAAGAATAGGTTAAAGAATGTATGGAAAAGTGGGCTAAGAATTTTGGTTATAACATACAGATGGATCAATGGGAAAATATGTGGTTAAAAGGGTTGAAATTTACATTATGTTACGATCTTAAAGATCATTTTTATAAAATGATGTATCATTGGTACATGACACCAGAGAAATTATCTAGAATGTATAAAGGCACTTCAAAGTTATGTTGGAAATGTGAACAACATGAAGCGACATTCTATCATGCTTGGTAGACATATAATTTTTTTAAAAAAAATTGGAATCAAATACATACATTGATTCAGTGGACTTTAAATATTAATATTCAAATGAAGCCAGAACATTTCCTTTTAGGATTGATGGATACACAGAAAAGGGTCATGGAAGATTATTTCAATATATGGTTACTGTGACGAGATTATTATATGCACAAAGATGGAAAGATTTGGCACTACCCACTATGGAGGAATAGTTGGTGAAATTGACAGATCTTGCTGAGATGGATAAATTAACTTCCTTGATTAGAGAAAAGACACAATCTACATTTATTGGTGATAGGAAATCGCTTATTGACTTTTTGTGTAAAAATGAAAAAAAATGAACTTGTATTTATGGTTTTGATGATTAGACAGGATAGATTATGGAAAGAAGAGAGTCATGATGTAACTTTAAAGAGAGAGGTAAATTTATAATTGTACTTATAACTGCTGTGAAGAATATTGGAAGCCACTTCTTTATGTCTTTACATTTTTCTTGTTCTTTTTTTCCTATTTTATTTTCTTATTGCACTTTTAGCTTTTTTCTTTCTTTTTCACTTTTTCTAATTTAGTTTGTTGTAGTTCTTATTATTCTTTAAAATGTTAATAAAAATTATATAAAATATATTGAATTACCTGGATTTTAATTACATTTAAATGATGTCAAATTTAGTTTCTTGGTCCAACCCACACACCACTTAAATGCCAAAACCAGGTTTCATCCGCCTATTCAAAAATGTGTATATTCCTACTTTACAGATACATGAAGACTACAAATTGCTACAAAAGACTGCAAGATTAAAAGAAAATGACTCAAGCATGAGTTAGAACAGGGAAAGTAGAAAGAGAGAGAGAAAATAAATTAATATATAAACAGACATGTATTTCATATTGTTTGTCAACAATGTGACAAATGCTGCCTCCAGCAGCATAGCACAAGTCAGCTGTTGACACCAAGTTTTGGGGAAGTGAAAGTGTAGTCTCATCATTAGCTGTCAGTCTCCGGAAATAGTCATCCTCCTTCTAGGGACATGGGGAAGGTTACATATATTTATATAATGAATGTCATTATTGCATGGAGAAAGGGTTGGGGTTAAGCCAAACACATTGAGATCATGCGATGTAACACAAGTCCTTGTTAAAGGACTATAGATTAAAGGGTACTTCCACAACATCACCATCCCCACTCTCCAATTTCTCCAAAGCAGTTTGAAGTCAACCCCAAACCATCTTTACTTCTGCTGGCCTTAAAACACTGGGAGCAGGCAGAGAGCAGCATAACTCAGTCAGTGGTCCTCTGGTTGATCAGTAGGAAGGTGCATAGAACATAATTCAATCACCACCCTGCCTGAAGCTGCCACTAGTAACAAAAATATCACCCCTCACTCTACACAGAGGAATTGCTACTCCTTCCACCTATATTCTGTCCATGTTTAAACTGCTTGAAAAACCAGTTGTTGCTAGATGCTGAGAACCCAGTCTTAATCCTTCTAGTACTGAAGTCTCTAGTCAGTTACACAATCTCTAAGAAAACCTGCCCAGTTTGATTTCTTCTGTCTGTATAAACATCCATCTCTGAATTCTTGCCTCACTGCTCTCAGTTAGCAATTTGTTTATTTTTTTTCCCCTTTTGGGTGGAATGGCAGCAAGCTGTTTTTGGTTTTGGTACCCCAGAATCTAGATAGTTGTTAAAGGGGTGGAAATGAACTGAAAACTGCTGTGTGAATGTGCCTTAAAATGGTTGAAATAGAACAAGAAATAGAATATTTTGCTCCTAATCATGAGAAAATAGGGAAGGATGGTTCTCTTGTACTGCCTTCAGAGTCACAGGAAGCACGGAGACGAGGAGATGCATGATAAGCAATCTTCTCCCTAAGGTATATGGCCACCAGGGAGTCTACGGGTCTACCAGTGGGGTTGACACTTGGTATCTTCCACCTGCACATTGCCTGTTCCTCACTCTTCATGTTGGACAGGAATGTATGGATGGAACAGGCACATAGCTTCCTCATTTTTTGAAAAGGTTATTAAATACTTTTATGGCTTAGACATGAAACAAGTCTAAGCATATAGAACTGTAATTCAACCCCACAAAATGGAGACATGCAAAGGTTAAAATTGATACCTCTGCTCTGCCAAGATCATTGGCAAATCAGCACCTTTCAGACCAAAACACTTAGCATTTGAACCAAGTCTATCCATTCTATTAACTAGTCGTATGTAACCATGCCCTCATTAGACTTCCAGTGCTAATTCTAGAAAAATATGATGAAATAACTTTTTGCCTTCTGACCTAGAGAAACAAAATTTCTGTGTGGGCGGTGTGAGGGAGGGCAAGGAAGCAGGAAATAAGATTCTTGGGACCAGTAAAGCTATGACGGGTTGTCATGTTACTACTCTAGCAACCTTTCCTGTTCTAATTCAAATCACTCTGCTCAGCTTTTTGCTGTTAGTGAGCCATAAACTGAACAGAATGATTTGAATTAGAGATTTAAAGCAGAAAAAAATTGCTAGAGCAAATATTGTATTTCCAATGTCACTATTTCAGTGCCAACAGAAGACATCTGCAAGAGAATTCCCAAATTTGAACCAAGTGTTAGGCATAGAAAATGATCCCTACTGGATTTTAAATCCCATTCCCATTGAATCCATTGTATTAGAATAATGCTGTGTAAAGTAATACTGTATCAAGTGGAAAATTTCACTGGCTGGAAGATACCTGCCCTTTTCAATAGTCTTTGCCATGCCCCATGTAACCATTTATCTTACTTATTAAAGTATCAAAACAATTAACTGCAACATTTGCAAGGTGTAGAATAAATTATAAATTGCTACCTTTTAAAAAGTGATTCCAGAAAAAAAATGTGAAAGGAAATGAACAAAAAACAGCCAGAAACATATTATATACAATCTATATTATCTATCTTTATTTCTCATATTTGCTTGTTTCCGCAAAGCAGTGTAACATCACAAATAACAAAATAGAGACAACAGCTTGTCTCTGAACTCACATCAGTTATTACATGGTAGGTACAAAACTAGGTAACTCTGTCTTATTATACAGTTCCCCCCCCCATTTATATACAAATATCTAAACTACATGGAAAAATAGTAAAAACTGAACTTGCAGTATGTTGCATGGCAAAAAAACAAGGAGAGGGAGGAAAGAGCTGATCAGGAAGCAGGCAGTGCCAAGATTATTTTGCTGGGATTGATGTATAAAGGGACTGATATATTAAGTGATTAGTCTCTGAGAAACCCTAACTGGGATGGACAATCATTGCCATACTAAGGAGCAAGCCTGTTGGGACCCTCCGTTTCCTGTATGGAAATAAACTCTTCCCATCACACAGCACTGGTGCTTCCATATGGCTCTAATTTTGAAAAAGTCACATTGCTATTGGACTGAGGGTACTTGCTTTGTAGGTGTCAAACTGTTTAAAACTGCTACTTATAGGATGCTTCAAAGTAATCAGCTCGTACATATAGTATATATTTATATATGGTATTCATTAATACAAATGAAAAATAGAGCTCTCCCCAACATTGAAGTATCTGCAAGTCAATCACATTATTCACCCATTCTGTTAAAAAAAAGGCTGATGCTGAAAATTCTTCACATGTGCAAGTATTAGCAACGTATACTGAAAGTGAGATAGAGTCAGGAAAATTACTTGGAAGCAAAACAGTGCTGAAATAAATAGAAAGACTGTGCATGCTTTGAACGTTATTTGGAAGTGCTTTGGGCTTTGCATGAGAGGCTCTGCAATTCAGTAAAGGAGCATGACCTTGTTCAGGTTTCTACAGATGCCTGAAAAAATGATGTGGCTGCCTTATAAGAGTCACCTTAACTTCAATTAGTGTATTCCTTAAAGCAGCAGCAAGTCTTTTTCTGGCTTCTACACAAGCTAGAAACTGGAAAAAGGTCTGGCTACTTGAAAATGCTAATTTCAACGTCTCTTTGAAATATTGAGGTCATATGTCATCCTATTCAGTTAAAATTTCCTACTGCTGGCACTAAAGGATAACTGAACTGACCTTACTCCCCAGTTGCAGGGACCTGAACTCCACAATTTATGCAAGAACAGCCTTCAACCTTCCTTTACTAAAAGCTGCAAAAATACTAATGTTACTTTGGCAAAAGTCTGCAAGGAAGGCTCATTGCGGCTCAATGTACCTAAATCTAATGCTAAAAAAACAAGATGGGGATTTCCTGGCAGAGGAACTTAGCATCATAGTTCAGCTACCTCTGGTCTGCTATTTTGATGTAATAATTGGGTATCAATTATCTATTGACAGCCTATGGAACTCTGGGTACCTAGAAAAAATGATAGGATTTTAAAAGTCAGCCCAAGCCCATATGAATATATTGTACAAGTCTAATGAAGCCAGGTGGATGATTGTACATTTACAGAAACAAGTTCCTGTTCTGTCTCCTTTTCTTCATCTCCCAAGTTCTCTGCTCTAACAATTCAGGCAGAAAACATGAGTGGAGCTTTCGTCCTCCACCATCCCAATTCCCGTTGAGTATCTTCTGGAAAAGGGGAAGTGCAAATCGTGGTGGCAGCAGCAGCCTAACTCCAGGAAAAATAACACAAGTTTCAGCAAATCTGCCAAGCTCCACACAAACACATTCTTGTCCAAAAAAGTGCAACTTGGACAAAGGATGCTGTTAATTGCTGTAGAGATCTGTGTTTGCTATGATGTGGTGTGTGTATGTGTTTTAAGGACAGAATGTTAAGGCACAGAGAAAATGAGCCATAGAGTCAACCCCCTGAGATCCTCACATTTAGACTCTCCAGTGAAGGGGTTAAAAAGCACAGTAAGAAATAAGTGCCAAATAACCACAACATGATGTGGGAGATGCAGCAGCTTCGAACAGAACCAGCATTACTGATGGAGTTGACTTGGGAGGGGAATAATGTTATTCCTATATATAACTATATAGGAATAAATAACTAATGTTATTCTCCTTTCCCCCTATAAATAACTAATGTTATTCCCCTTTTATGCAGCAATGTTAGTTCAACAGGCACAGTTAACCACAACCACAACAGCAACAAAGACGTGCAATATATTGCAATTAATCTGATTGCCATTTTCTGCTTTAAAAGGTGTCTGGCAAAACCAGTGAAGGGAGCCTATGATTCTTAGATAAAAAGACACATCTGGCCTATTGAGGTCAACAGACAACAATATACATACGTGTTTTAATCTTATGGGCTGTAGAAAATGATAGCAAGCACACCACATAGATGTGTTTAGATTTCTTGGCCAGACTGGTACAGGAGAAGAATAAGGGAAGGGAAGATGGAATGTTCTCCATCTTAGGCAAATGCCACCCCACTGCACTTAAAATTAACTATTAACATAGGTAAAATATTTACAGCACTTGCCAAAGGTGTTCTGGAATTTAAAGTCCAAGAAATGCACAGCTCAAAAAGGACAGACAAGGCAAAACAGATTTCTGTATCACTGCTTATACAATTCCTCCTCCAGAAGAAAACACATGAATTAAAAAAAAAAAGGCAACAGGATTCTAATAGTGTGTAAAATCACAAATTAAATCAATGCAGGGAAGCAGACTTGCACATTTGAATTTGGTATGTAGGCAGATCATATGAGATCTAAAGAAGAATAACTCAACATGGCCCTCACCCATAATGAATATATATGGGATGCATGTTTCCATTTCCTGGGCAACTTCCTTGGGAATATGCATCCATATACATCTATCTTGGGTCGCTTTCCCTGAAATTATGATCATTAGCGTCTTACAGAGATTTCTTCCTCTACAGATGGCACAAGCCTTGTTTTGCAAAAAATATCTTGCATATTCTCTTGAAATGCTGGGCAACAAAAAAATCACAAATGCCATATTTCCTATAAAGGGAAAAAGATCCGTGGATTGTTTCAATGCCGAATTTCTTGCCTTCCCCCACTCCCACTTTAGATCCTTTGCAGAGACTAATTGCACATAACATACTATGGAATATAACTAAAAGAAACCCTGGTCACAATAAAAAACTTAAAAAATTAATTAAAGGGCAATAGCTAAGGATGGGATTCTACCCTCAAATAATCGGAATTATGAAGGTGGAGGTACCTTTTCATAATATATTGCAGAAAAGAAATTTCTGCCAGTTTCATTTCAAATAATGTGGCAAATTAATAAAGATACAGCCTCATTTCTTGGAAACTGTTTGCCTGATTTCTGTAATACCAGCCTTTCCCCTTACAGATAATAGAAAAGTTATCAAAAGAAAATGTGTTTTACTCCTCTTGCACCTCTGTTCTAGGCTATGACAATTTAGTGTTTTTTAATTTTTTATTAAGTGAAATGTGCACTAGTTAAGCTTTTAGAAAAGAAAGTCCAAACCACCCGCATTGGCCACAATCATCCTTGCTTACAATTGGCATCAGAAAGTGCCCAATCCTGACTTGAGCACCATGTAAAAAAGGAATATAACCTGTTTCTGGTTCAATAAATAAAGGAAAGTTCCAGGCTATGGCATGTTCCATCAACCCCTTAAAATTCATCATCTGAGCTCAAGAGCAGGGTCTTCTCATTGTCACGGACACCAGAGGTGCTATGAGAGCGTGAAATTATGTGACTGCCATTCCGCCATGGTGGTCCATGTTCTAGGGTAGACTGCTGAGTGTATTGCTGATAGGCTGGGGAGAAGTTATGGATAGCATCCTGCACAATGTCATGGGGGTTCATGGTCTCCTTAAGGCTGCTAGAGATGCTCTTCATTGGGGCACAGCGTCCTAGAAAGAAACACAGTATATTAAAAATGGTAGCCAGAATACATTCTGCTTTTTCTCCACTCAGTTATCCCATAAACCTGGTCAAAAGCTACCTACAGCAGTTTCTGTTGGCACCCACATATTAACAAGGGCATGAATTAGGCAGGAACCAACTTTGACAACTAAAGAAAGTTTGGTTACTACCTCAAATTAGAAGTGAATGTATTTTAAGTATATGGTGTTCTTTTCAGTTCTTTCACAAAAACATCAACTCCAAAACTTTATTTATTTCAGCATAATTTGGAGTGAGTTATTTTGTTGTTGCTCCTGTTAAAAAAAAATTGGGAGACTGTAATCTGGAGTTACAAATCACCAAGAGAGCTATCAGAAATTAGAAAAACTGTATTCTGGTATACATCACATACGGTTACAGAGAAAAAAAATTGGCTTCCAAAACTTGCTACTTTTGTTCACAATCTGCCATTATTATTGCACATTAATATTTTACATATAATCATGTATATATAAAATATTAAAAAGATAATCATAATAGCTTAGATAATACATTATGTCAATTAAAGAAACAAAAGCAGTTATAACCCATAGTATAGCTAATTTTCAGAGGGGTGGGCATATTACAGGTAGTCCTCGCTTAGTGACCACAATTGGGACCAGCAACTCCACCACTAAGTGAAACACTATGTGACCATGACTTACAATTTTACTTTTGCATAATGGTGACATTAACTCTGCTTTTTGCAAGCTGGCTGAGAAGCATGCAAATGGTAATCACATGACTGCAGGACGCTGCAATGGTCGTAAATGCAAGGCTTGTTGCAAAGCTGTTTTTTTACACTGTTGTAACTTTGAATGGTCGCTAAATGAGGCAGTCAGTTAGCAAGGATTACCTGTAATTTATTACAGCAAAATAGCATCTTATATACTAATACTTCATTACTGAAGGCAGTGAGTCATGCCATGCACAAACACATTAGAGATTCTGATGTGTAGCTGTAGGTTTTTTAAAGTTTTCATCACAGCTGTTCCTATCAGGAAGAAGGAAGTCTCTTCTACTTTTCTAGTGCTGAGGAAAAATGTTTAATGAAGTGTTGATGATTTTCCCAAAGTACAAATATTTGCTGCTTCTAACATATGAGTTAGGGGAAATAGTGCAGGAAGCTGAAGTGGTAATAAGCAACAAATTGTGTCTCAACAATGAAGAAACAAACAAGTGCAGAGAGAGCTTGGCACCTACCATATGGACCATATGATGGAACAGCTGCACCAGATACCAGAGCCCAAAGCAAGGGAAAGAGAAAAGGAGGAGAGAAAAAAAGAGGAAGATATGGGAAACAACAGTCTGAAAAGGCAAGTAATTCTCAGGTTGTATAACAAGTTGATTTCTTTATTTTCACCCTCCACCCAATTTCACCAATGCTGTTGACCCAGAACTCTTCCTCAAGCAATAATAGTCAAAAATTTATACAATCAACTCTGAACAGCATAAAAGAAATAATAGCACTCATCCCAATTTTAGTATTAAAAAAGGAAGTGAACATAAGGTTTGTAATGTAATGTCAACTACCCATATTTACATCCTTGGAGATGTGTACTATTGGTCAAAATACTACTTGGCTTCTTGTGCCTTCAATATTTCCACTCTCTTCATGCTAAGACTGTTATTCCAAAGCTATTTCTCTTATTTTACACAGATGCAAGGTTCAGCAGGAATATGCCTTCTAGTCTCCTTTTGCTAGTTTCATAATCTATGCAGGGGAGTCCCTTGTAAGTCTAGAAAACTGCTGGTGGAGCTCACAGGACAGTGACCTATAATCCTACAGAAAATTGTCTTCATCTCTGCACAGCTGTGTTCAAAGAAATGAAAACCAGATCTGGTGCTGATCTATGTACAAATATGACAGGAGGAAAAAAGCATTCTGCTTCTCAAATGAAGCATTCAGAGAGTGAATTAAGTCGGCTGAGATAATCTCTCAGCTTCTTCTTACAGACTCAGTAATGTCCTCCGTACCTTGTGCATCAAGGTGCTTGTCTGCATAGACCCTATATGTGAATGCATGCCGCAGAGCAATAGCTGCAAAGAACATTTCCACGCAGATGATGAAATCCTGATAGCCGGCTGCTACGGTCCCCACAGATACATTGGCTGAGCGGATCTTAGGGATTGCACCACACTTCTCCAGAATGGCCAACAGCATCCCTGAATAGAACAGAAATATTCTGAAGTATTGTTCCCCCCCCTTATTTTTTCATGTTTTATTGTGGATTATTATTAATTGCTGGTATCTTAGTACAAACATTTCTCACTAAGATTACAAGTGATTTTGGTTAATGCTTCCATTCATTTTATTATGTTAAATCATTCATTCATTCATTCATTCATTCATTGCCATTAAGTATCTCTTTTACATAAAAACAGATTCCCTTTGAAAAACAAAAGGTAAGAATAGTTTAACAATGAAGCCAATTATCTAGAAAGCTCCCCTTCACTTGAAGTCTTCAAGAAAACCCCAGACAACTATCTTAGGTAGATGATTTAATTTGGATTACTTCATGGAGCAAAGGGTTGGACTCTATGATTTAAATGTCCCTTTTCAATTCTATGATCTTAACTACACGTGTTTCCATCCTAGCAGCTTATTCCAAATCTTAAAATAGAATATAACAATAAAAAATAGAGTATACAATATAACAACTGTTCGACTTCATTTTTAACTTCTGAGTTCAATTAGTATCAAAACCAAAACGAAAATAAATTAACTAGTTAACCATTAAATGCTTGGTGAAGGAGGTCTACTTTTACTTCTTCCTAAATGATAGGAGCCAAATGTAGCTCCTTAGGGCATGCACTCCATACAATCAACTCAGAAAAAGTTGCAGTTGACACCTAGCCAGAACTGTGCAAAGATGCTCCTTACCCCAGCTGCAAATTCAGCGATGCTGGGTCAAGAAAAACCCCTAAACTGTAAACCTACTCTTTCTGGGGGACTCCAATGCCATCCAGAGATAATCTCAATCCCAGAGTCCAACTTTCTCCTTACTAACAGCACCTCTGTTTTCTCTGGATTTAATATTAGCTTGTTTTCTCATATAGCCCATTACTGAGATTTAGGGTGCATTCAAGGGTAATTATTTCTTCCTGGGAGTTAGAAGGTAGGGAGCAGTAGAGCTGAATGGCATCCTATTCCAAAGCTCTGAATGACGTCCCCCAGTGGTTTCATGTAAATGTTAAACAGCATAGCAGACAAGATAGAGTCCAGTGGAACACCATAGGTCAATGGCCTAGGTTACTGAATCACAGCTCTCCAGAACCACCTTCTGGACATAGGATAACATGAAGGATCAGAACCACTACAAACAATACCCCTTAGGCCCATGTCTGATGGCCTAAAAGAGTAAACCAAAAAAATCAGTTCATATCAGAACTGAGATCTTCACTGGTGAAAACACACTGTTGATGGTATACTTTTAAAAAAATTTAAAAACCTTCTCTGCCTGTCTATACCATCCAAAGTCCAAAATGATGATTAATCAGGCTCAGGAAAGTAATTATTTATATTATACGAGGCCTGATGATATCAAGTTTTCTCTAGCCAATCCAGACTTTCACTTCCTATGGTTTTTATGCTAATTTGAACAAAAAGCATAGGTATGTTAATCATTGGCTGATTATGTGTATGGTGACTGATCCAGAAAGGATGCTAAATTCAAATGGGGGGTTATTTAAAAAAAGTGCAGCTATCTGCATAAACTACAATGAATAAACTCAAGTATATAGTTCTAAAAAACTGCTGCAGAATTGATTTGTTTGCTTGTTTAGCACCTTCTATTCATGACAATTGGGAATAATCTGATTCTAAAACTACCTGGCACTTGACTAAATGAATTGCCTTATTACAGCACAGTGGAACCGTAGCAGGAATAAAATAAGAGGTCCGTGTTACAATTGAATTATAAATGAAGTTAACATACAGGAATGGTACTGGAAATGAAAAAATCAAGAAAATGTAACATATATCATTCAATTGTAATGATCTACTAAATGTTCCCAATTATTTTTGCTCGTGAGTTGTAGGCATGTGCATTAATACCTCACCTTGCCAGAAGGACAGGAAAATGACAGACTTGACCATGAAAAATTTTAGGACAGGACTATAAGGACTGAGTAGTTCACGGGTGGCAAAATAGAAAAGGAAGAGGGCATACAGAGCCAAGCTGACTGAAATATTGTAAATGATTGTCACATAGAGATATCCGCTTGTGACGCTGTAAAGAAAGAAAGTGAACACGTCAGATATTTTTAGTATTGTCTGTCTTCAGAAAAGTTACAGTACAGACTTTCCCCTACCCAAGTATACCCTCCAGTCACTAAACAATGTTCCATTGCCAAGAGGCACACACAAACTAATTATTTCTACAATATTATAGTACAAGGCTCAGAGAGCACCAAGGACTCCACAGTTCAACAGCTACAAATATTCGCTTCAATTGATATTATAGTAAGTATCAAAATATCTTGAACTGCACTAAACAGAGTCAACAGTGGTGTTTTACTGAACAGTAAAAACAGTGAAAGTGAATATTGGGGACATGGCATTATGATTCAATCTCCACCATATTCCAAGAAGTAGTATTACAGAAGCTGCATTCAACTCAATGGCTATTAGGTTGTGCCAAAAGGCTCTTTTTTGTCCCACTCACTATTTAAGCCACTGGGTGACTCCATCATGCATTAGGACCTGGATGACATCAGAGAGCTAATGATGCTTAACGCTTATTTCTTCTTGATGCCAGAATCAGGTGGAACTGTACAGATGCTTGGCCAGTGTCTGGAGAAGGTAATGGTACCGATGAGGGCCAAGAAGCTGGAAACGAATCCTCTCAAAATAGAAGTGCTATAGATGGATAGCTCCCAGGTCCAAGAATTGGGTAAGTGCTTTGTTTTGGATGAGTCCCCACTCCTCTTACAGAGCGAGTTTGTGCACTGTTAGTATGTTGCTAGTACTCTGAGATGTAACCTTATCACCTTAGAAGTGGTTTGGCTATCTGATTGCCCTGACAGCTATTTCTGGGCAAGAACAACTTGACTACTGTCTTGTCCTTGAGGATAACAAGGAGGCTACAGCTTTCCATTCTGTGATAGCTGCAGCTCCTTCAAGACAACAAGAAGGCTGCAGGGCTATCACAGAATGGACAGCTAGGTTGTTGGCAGAAATATGATTTAGGAATTATATTACACTGGTTTTAAAGAAATAATATTGATAAGCAACATATATACAGTCCAAGATCAAGCTGTTAGTGATAATGCTCAAATCTGTAATGCTATGGGGCTTTGATATTGTGAGGAAGTACTAGATCCTGTATTCACCTGCCTTATTAAGATCTGCTAGGTGGTTTTCCTCTGCGTATCATCACTGGGAGCAGTACAGTGTGTGAGGTTTCTTACTGTGGCAGCCTAATTATGGAAAGTCACTCCCTTCTCCAGAATTTAAGTCATCGCCAACACTTCTTTTGTTCTGAAGTCAAATGAAGATCTTGTGATACTCATCTAAGATTTTGAGTTTAAGATCAGCTCAGTTTGTATTCTGGTTTATTGTCTTATATTTGTTTTATTCTGCCTGGAGGCTTACTAATATAAGGCACTTATATTCACATAAATATAAATATATACATAAGTTTAGAGCCTGGAAGAATCTGAAGAAATACTAATTACAGGGGAAATAATGCATGCATGCTTGACCAATGCACTGATCTAATACATTCTTTTTTTCCTATTTTATGCCCATCCAGTCTCCAACAATATAAAATATAATGCCAAAATAATTATTTGGTTCTGATCGTCCATCTCTATATCACTACCGCTACTACTACTACAACACTCTGTCTTATGCATATGATCCTCTTTTGCTCTCCCAGTTACGGCAAGCATTCATCTTTACAAAAACTAGTTTCCATTGAAAGCTTTGTTCTGCTGGTCAATGATTGAAATAAAGAGACTTGACTTAACTTGTTTCCATGTAGCAGGTATGTGTTATATAACAAAGAATCTCTTCACAATTAAATTATTTACTTACTCAAAGTCCCCATCCTGGTACTTTCCAAATGCCTGAAGAACAACTGTAATAATTGCCATGAGGGGTTTCACCACACAGAACTGCAGTGTGGCCTGGAAGAGAGGAAAGAGACAGACAATCAAAATGAGGATAAGAATATATAGCCATAGGCATCCCTAATCTTTTACCCTCTATGTGTAATTCCCAAAATTGCCTGCTAACAGGTCTGGGAATTCTGAAAGCCATGGTTCCAACCATATCAATGGTACGAACATGGGTTCTTTAACCAGCTCTGATCACCTGCTTTACCTATACTTCTGTTTAAGCAGATGGTTTGAATATCGATCAACTGTACTTAGGGTAAAAATGCGACTAATGTGACTTCTCTGACTTAAATTCAACTGCCAGAAGAGACAGTCACAATCCTGAAGCTTGACCAAACCTTTTGCTTCATATTTGATTCCCAGTTGGTTCTTGGATGGGAGTCTACCTTGGAGGAGCAGTACTATAGGCTACTGGGCAGTTGAAGAAATACATCAGAAGGGAAAGGCAAACCATTTCTGTATCATGTCAAGAAAATGCATGAACATATCCACATAAATTATCAGGAGTTGAGTTCAATTCAAAGGCAAATTTGCTGCAGCAGCTGGCTCACCTTGGTTTATCTAGAAAGCTAAGCAAAGTTAGGCTTGCTTAGTACTTAGATAGTACTAAGAACACCTCAGAATACTACTGCTGTAGGCTAGACAAGGAAGTTGAAAAATATCCCAGAAGAATGTAATGAAAATCATAACCATTTATTATCCCAGGAAAACTGTATGGATGTGTCCAAAGAAACCACCAGGAACTAAGCTTGACCTAAAAATGGCTTTTCTTTCCAATCCAATGGAATTGGAAAGCAGCAGGATAATGCTCCAAAAACAGAACAGAATTTGATGTGACAGGAGAAGCCAGCAGAAGAAAAATCCAAGTTCTAAAACAGTCCAGATCTGACCAGGAGCTGAAGAGAAAACAAAATCAGAAAAAAAACCCTTTCACTGCATCCCTGCAGGAGAGAAAACTGGGCAGTGGTTTGGAATGCTGCTGACTCCAAGCCTCACTTCCTCCTGTCACATGATACGTAGCATATGTAGCCTATCTTGTACCTCCCAGTGCAGACGGACATACACAAAACCAGTAATGAGAAGCAAGCAAACATGAATACCCAGAAACAGCATATATGACCCACTCTAAGCCTTTAAACACATAGGCAACACATACACATCTACCCTGATTAGATGATGATGATATTTATGTGGTGCCCAACACTCAGTGACTCTGGGAGGCTTACAAATGATTTAAAACATGGACAACATTATAATAAAAACAACAAGAAGCAAAAAGGGTAGAGCTGGCAGAACAACAACCAGGTAGAAACAAACCACTGACAACAAAGGCCCGCATAGTTAAAGCAATGGTGTTCCCCATAGTAACATATGGCTGCGAGAGCTGGACCATAAGGAAGGCTGAGCGAAGGAAGATCGATGCTTTGGAACTGTGGTGTTGGAGGAAAATTCTGAGAGTGCCTTGGACTGCAAGAAGATCAAACCAGTCCATCCTCCAGGAAATAAAGCCAGACTGCTCACTGGAGGGAATGATATCAAAGGCAAAGCTGAAATACTTTGGCCACATAATGAGAAGACAGGACACCCTGGAGAAGAAGATGATGCTAGGGAGAGTGGAAGGCAAAAGGAAGAGGGGCCGACCAAGGGCAAGGTGGATGGATGATATTCTAGAGGTGACGGACTCGTCCCTGGGGGAGCTGGGGGTGTTGACGACCGACAGGAAGCTCTGGCGTGGGCTGGTCCATGAAGTCATGAAGAGTCAGAAGCGACTAAACGAATAAACAACAACAGAAACAAACCAACAAACAAAACAACCTAACTTAAAAGGAGGCTTGAGTCATCCCCACCAAAGACCTGGATAAAGAGGCAGGTCTTCAGGTCCCTTTGAAACACCAGCAGAATGGGGGCCATTCAGATTCTCACATCGACACATACGAAAGCAACACATGTGTACCAGTCTGGATTAGATCCTGGGAAGGTGTACTTATACACAGAGGCAACTTGTTATTTCATTACACAGAAGAAAATATAGTAATGGTACTGGTAAGGGGACTAGAAAGAATTCCAGAAACCATGCTCTGAATGCTTTCTCCACCTTGTTTTTACTCCTTAAGAAGCATCATGACAGAATATAACTATCTATCAGAAAACTTCGATGAAATAAATAGGTGACATAGTAGTTTTAACTGCCAAAATTTTGTGAAATAAGTACAACTCCCTTGAATTCAAAGAACCCTTGACTACAGACAAACAATAGATAGTTCACAGCAATCTAGACTCTGAAATCAATTTTTTACAAAGATTAATAGTTTCATACATCAATACAGTACTTATAAAAAAATAGCAGCCTGAAATTCATAAATGGGCCACACCAAGAAAAAAAAAAGCTGCCAGATGAATACATAATTTCATACTCCTGTCCTAGTTGTTGTCAGATGTATAAACCTAGCATATGCAGGATCACGTACTGTATAGATTTTTATTAGATTTCTTGTATACTAGCCTCTTTTGTTACAGGTTTTTAAAATTATTTGTTTAATTTTTAAAATTACTAATAATCAACATTGGCAAGGATGTTCTATCCCTTATTTTTTGCCACTGCCTTTATAAAGCAGTTCTGTTTATTGTTGGAAGGCAGGGAACAAGAGTAGCTAATGGTGGCTTAAATGACTACCTCTAATAGTACTTTAGCAATGTTTTAGCTATGTAATAGGCTATCCTAAACCAGGGTACTCGATATTTAGGATGCCTTTGAAATGATTTAAGTACAGGAAATGTTAGCTATATTTCTTGGATGTAGCTGAATGTAAACTAGGCCTAATGACCACAGAAGAATCCAAGGATGAAATAGGACTACCATATCTAGTGTCATGAGTACTGATGGTGAGCAGGAGGGGGCCTCTATCCAGGGCGGAAAACGCATGCATAGTACTGAGGAGTTAAGCAGCCATTCAAAGAGACACAGATCAGACCCGCCTTAACTTTGGCGTTTATCTGTCTGGGTTCTTCCCACGCTTCTTCAGTTTGTTAGGATTTTCTGTCTATGTAGCAGTAATAAAACACTAGAGACCTATTCCTTGTCTCAGAGTGGTTCCTGGCTATTAGGACATCAAGGCTGCAAAACCCAGACAACCTCTAGATGGTATCTAGGAGATACAGAAAAGTTTACTTATTTGTTGCCATCTGGTTGTCATCCAGATTTTTGCAGCCAAGATATGATGGCCCTAGTGAAACCATGAGACAGTTCAAAAGGAAATCCTTTTTTATAATACACACACTAGAAGCTGCCCATTCAGTCAGACAGAACAGAAAGCCAAAGAAAGGGAAAAGTTTGTGATAACTCTTGGGTGATGATCATAAGACTTCAAGGAGGTTAAAAATCCAAACACAAGCCAGCCAGTGAGTCATAACCAACTTGTGAACTGGAAAATGTCAAGCTAATTGTTAAACTGTGCAGCTGAGCTTCCTCTTCTTCATTCTGAGGACTGTTTAATCATTTTCCTGTGGCCCAATCCTACAAATGTTTATTTTTAAACACTTCCTGGTGAAAAAAGTATTAAGACATATTGGAAGAACAAGTGGGTGCAAACGACCTAGACAACTACCCAGTCATCAGGCAGATGTCTGAGAAAGAGACAAATCAAAGCCTGTGATGGATCGGGCCCTCTTCAGAATCTCATTGCCCATCACATTTCTGAGACCTGAGGATGCCATTTTTGCCCTAGGCAGAATGCTGGGAGCAAGCACACAGCAGCAACTTCTTCGTAGAAATGAATGGACTGATGATCCAGTCAAACCTGTTGTTTCAAAAGTTGTTTTCAAAGAAACCCTTTGTTATGCATATAGGCAATGTACACACATTTCTTCATGGCAATCTTTTGAGTTGTAAACTCAAACTTGCATCAAGTCTCCATATTTTTACAGTGAAATAGCAAGTCAGTTTCTTGTATTGCAGGGGGCTTCCAGGGAAGGTATGGTGAACTGAAGATGGCTCTGCAAAAGCGGAGCCAACGACTGCAACAAAGATCAAGGAACTGGTGAGTAAACTGGCTCCTTGGAACCTCTCCAGATAAGGAGGATGGGAGATTACCCACATGTGCTCTGGACAGCTTCTCCCCACGAGGAGACTGCCAGACAGTGGTTTTCCACAGATTTGAGTGCCAGGAGATGACAGGGTTAGCCATCTTGCTCACAACTGTGACAGAGACTTTCAAAGGACACTGAGTTCACAAGCCTCACTTTCTAATCACTTTCAGAAATTGCTCATTGATTACTTCTAAGCTATTAGAGACCTTCAGAATGACAAGTTTGAAAACGCCAGGTGAGTCTGCCTTTAATGCTGAATGAAAGAAAACTTTAATTATAAGTTTAAGAATTTAAAGAATCTGAAATAAACAGCAAAAAGCTGAATAAGATTTTGATCTTAGAAAGTTATAAACGGACTTCCAGATAAAATTGGAATATTGAAACTTTAACAATAAGATTTTGGAATTAATTATAAAGTACAAGTGGCTTCTCATGGGAAATAGATCCTGTTTTGGTTTTTACAAGACACAACATAGATAAACAATTTCATGATTTCAAAAACTGGACACTAGAGGGGACTAAAGATTTTAGATAGAGGAAAGATATACAGGCCTGCAGGATGGTTATGACAATAAAAATACTGAAGGAGACTTTTGAAAAATGGAATCAGAAAATAGTAGCAGCAATATCAACAATGTCAGTAGTGATGTCTGCTTCTATGGATAGACTATGTCTGAAAGATGTTATTGAAGAAATGTCAGATGTAGAACAATTTTTATCTGACAAGATGCAGATGGTACTGAAAGTGGATTTAGAACTGACAGGCCAAGAGAAAGATTTAGAAAAGGATGTTTCACTGGATCTACAAAAGAAACTGGTGGAAGTTTTAAAATTTAAAAAGGAAGTACAAATGACAAAGCAAGAGAGTGACCTGGATAACTTTTTCCTACTGGATTTACAAAAGAGGCTTGTTAAAGCCTTGAAGAATTCTGTGTGATCGGACAAAGAAATGAAGAGAAATCAAATTGACAATATTTGAATGAACTAAAGATTAAAACCATTAGAAGTAAAAGGAAGGAATATAAAGTTGGCTTATTTGATCAAGATTAAAATAAGATATGCTTTTAATTCTGGCTACCCTTTTTGGACTTTCTGCTGACACCAAGACTGAAAAGATGATCTTTTATGGATTTGTTTATAGCTAAGAAATGGGATATAGGATGAAGAGAAAAGTTACTAAATTTGTTTATACTTGTGATGAAGGTTGGAAATCTCTTATTGATATATTTCTTTTCTCTTTATCATAGTCTTACTTTTCTCTTACTTCTTTTTTCTTGCTTTTTCCTTGCGCTTTTTAACTCCTCTCTATTTTCTTTTCTTTCTTTAAGTTTAGTTTGTATTAGAGATTTTACTATTATAATCAAAATTCTTAATAAAATTATATACCAAAAAAAGGTTTCTTGTATTTCAAAGCTCTTGGCTGAAAAGTGAAGTGATAAGTCACATCGGTATAGCAAGTGAAATTTCAATTCATAATTTCCTGTTCCATAATTCACACTTCATTTCCACAAACTCATGGCTAAGTTTGTACTAAGTAATTCTCTTTTTTTCCCTATTTCTAATTTTCAAAGTTGTCACATACAGAGGACTAATTTCCATAATTACTGGTATGATTTGAAATTAAAATGTTAAGAGAGAACAAGATTTTCCTGGATACATCCACTCATATTAATCAACATCCATGTCATACCTTTAGCAATGAGATAAACCTTAGATAAGGAATCTCAAGAGATCCCCCTTTGAAATATGCCAAAAAAACCACCCCACTGTGATAGTACCTAGTTTTTCAGTTTGATTTTGTCAATCCATACCTGTTTACAAAATCTCAGAAAACCAATGGAATATGTCTTTCCCCATAAGCAACAAGTCCCATACATGCAGCTGGACCTAAAAGCAACAGAACAGTATGTCCAATTAGAACAAAGTAAGATTTTATGTAGCACTGGCTTAAAAAACATAGATATATGTTTAAGCATGTAACAATGGGATGACAATACCTCTTTTACACAAAAATACAATACCTCTTTTAAGCAAAAAATCAAACAAAATAGGCACACAAACTTTTTTTTCAACATGCTTTCTCATGCCAAATTAAAACTGGAAGATTCACTCCTCCTACAACTGCTCTAGGACAAAACTCTCATTTTTAACAGAGCTAAACTACATTGTATTTCTGGAGTATGACAAATCCCACAAGTTCTCAGTGTGGAACTTTGTTGATTTCAATGTTAATTTGAAATAGAAATAGAAATAGAGACAGAAACAGTGTTGGACACTGAATGCTTAAAATGAAATGCTGGATGGAGTAAAAGCAGAAAGGCTACTAGTACAATTTGTGAATAATCCAATTAATCAACCAGCTGAGTACAGATATTGTTACAGTGAACAAATCTTATTCAATATCAGGGCACTGTTTTTATTACTAGTTTCTTTTCAATTTACTTTCCTTACATGTTTTAAGGTTTTCATGTATCGCCTTGTTGCAATTAGGTGGCTTATAAACAGAAATCACCATCTCCTTATAGAGTGCTCGTTGTAGAGGAGATAGAACAAATTCTGTGATTGATATCTATCTAGTCTTTCTTTCACCAAATGGAGAATGTCTGTATTGCAAAGCATCTGAAAGAGGTGCTATACAAGACATGGGAGTACAAATGAAGCATCTCTCTTCAAATCATTAAAGCAGCTGCATCCTTTGCAAAAGCTGGAACAATCTTCAGCTGTACAAGCCTTGCAAAAGACAAAGGTTCTTGAACCATTCAAAGGGAGTGCTTCATTTCCAATCCATGTGTCACAAGGTATCTCTTTCAAATGTTCTGCAGTCCTAAAACATATAAAATACACATATATTTAGATACCAAATACTCACTCTATAGGCTTTCCTCTAATCTCAGACATGATGGAGCTCTCTCCACCAAGGTACTCATAGCAGAGGCTAAGGAAGTTGTAGATGACAAAAGCTGCAAAAAACAAACAAATCAACCAACCACAGATTAAGCCAGCAAAATATCACTCAGTATAAGCAAAATGTCACTGAAAGAAGAGGCTACTGTAAGAATTATTTTTGAAGAATGCCCTTTATTATTTTTGTATGTGCTTGTGATTTTTTTAAATCTGCTGTTTCAATAATGGAGTGCACTCTTTTAAATGATTTGTTAAAAAAAAACAGTTTAGAGATATGATGGATGATGCTAAAAACTATAACACAGAAAAGCCACTGCTGGCAGCTACAGTAAATAGCTTAAGACAAAACTATCTGTTTGTTGCCAGGGCCAGCAGACTGAACAGATAAGGTGGAAAACAAGCAACAAGGAAACCCAGACAGCCATAATACATACATTCATATATACAATGTTCATTAAATGAAATTAGAAAATAACCAAATAATGCTTTCACCAGACAGAAATTTATCTCATAGTTATTCCAGGTGAAGCACCTTCAGCAAACAAGTCAGATTCTACAGACAGTGACCTCTATGTTCTCTAAAAGAAATCCAGATCAGAATTTTAGATAACTGGCACCTAACTATCCAAGCAAGGATGCACATCAAGCCCATGATCCAATGTTACACTGACAAACCAGTATATCAGCCATTTTGAAGACTAGTTATGTATTTATTTATTATGACCTTTTAGAAAGTGCTCTGCAACCAAAAGAAGAACTGCAGCATTTAACAAATAACTTGTTCAGATGTCTTTTTCGCTGCATCTTAAACATATTTTTAGAATCACAGTGCTCCCTAGTGTCAATGACACGGATAGTATATTCAGTGAAGAAGTGTCTTAACAAAGTCTCTTATCCAAATACTAACCAGGCACTACATGGGTAAGCTTGTTCACACAAATAATAAATATCCACCCTCTAGGATAAATCAGCATATTTTGGTCAGGTCATCACACTTAAAAGAACACAAAATGTTAACATGGCATTTAAAAGTCCTTATAAAGAGAACAGTACAAGTTCCTGCCTGCCGAAGAATAATGGTGGTTTCACAGCACTCATAATATAATTTGATGAGTTCCTAATTCAAATCTGTCTCTCTTCCAAAGGCAGTAGATGCAACCTCCTATCCGTTATAACAGCTTACAAGTCTATTGCAAAATTACTGAAAACACATACAAGAAGTCTTTCAGCACCTGAAATGTCATATACTACTATCAAGATTATCATTAGCTTTAGTCTTAGTTTACTGAATACACTGTGATGAAATAATAAACTAACATAAGCTAATTTTAACAGAGCATACCCTCTCAAATAATCCAAAAAGAAGAGAACTATTATATTTGGCCATTACCTAAGCTATGATAACTTTCCCCAATTTATTTTTGGCCAATTTATCCTTTTCCATTGTTTCACTAACAGACTTTTGATGGATATTTCAAGTAAGGTATCACATAGCATACTGAACTGCAGATGTGAGGGTCCTGATATAACAGAAAATATTGTTTAGTTCTGTAATTATGTTGTGTGCTCCTTAATAATGAACACTGAGTATATGGATCTACTGCAGGATAACATGGATAACATGTGCAAGATGGCTCTTATCTCACATACTTCTTTCTTTGAGAAGAATGCAACTTTTATCTGAAACTCAAACTAACTGTGTCATGCTAACAACACCTGCAGTGATTGCATCTCATTTTTTTCTTTCAAAAAATTAATTATAGGAGCAAGGGCGTGGGCATGGAGGTGATTTTCACTGACACAACAGAAAAGAGATTCTTTCCTCAGGCTAATAATAGCCAGGGGAGAGAGTTATTTTCTTTGGGACCACAATAAAAGGTTTAAGTCTTTCATGTCTGCCCACTTTGGCTCTGGGAACATATGACCCACCAAATATAACTGTTGTATTTTTTTACAACAATAAATGAAGAATAAAGCAAAACACTTTTTAAAACTTAATATTCAATGCCTGCTGCCACTATAAGGATTTATTCTACTAAAGTTTCAAGACATACTAATTCAAATAATACTACTGTTAATTCTGAGCAGTCTCCTCTTCAATTCTTTATTAGAGAATTCTGTATGATTTAATGGGTTATAAATGTCTTCTAACTTGGTTCAACCTAGAAACTTCATCTCCAGATATCTATAAAACAAGCCCAACTATTTGTTGGAGGAAGAAGCAAGAAACCATGCTGCCTAGGAGGCCATCCCCTTTACCCAGAGAAAGCAAAGGTTTCTTAGCATAATGTATTTATTTATTCATAAATAACAAATATAAGACAAATAGTTCATCACAAGAGGTTTTCAACAGGATACATCAATCATACGTCCATTTTACCCAGAAACGAATTAACTTCCAAGAAGATATGAATAAGATTGCATGGAAATGTCTGCAAGCCACTGGCCACAATATTCTTTATTATGAAATATGCTTATTATTTAAAAATTCCAGAACGACTATTTGTCATAATATCACTATCATCAGACCATGGTAAGAAAACTAAGAAACAAACAAAAAAGTGATGGGGGGGGGGAAGGTGGAAGAAAGAACAGAATACATTTGGTTTGAGTATATATTTTAAAACACTGGCTGATTTGAAATGAAGTGCTGAATATGTGCATTAACATTTGTATAAGGGCAATCTTTCCAAAGCAAAATAAATAATCTCCCTTGAAATGAAGGCAGATTCCCATCCTCTCCTGCTCTTGCTTTTTCTAGAAATACTTCTGAAAAGTTCGAGAGCAGACAACATTGAAGGGGAGGGGAAATAAACACCATTAACACTCAGGCTATTGAGCTGGACAAACTGGCAAATTTTAGAATGTGGGCTGACCCTCCAAGCAGATGTTATGATGTTCGCAATCTCCCTAAGCGAAGCAAAGGAATAACAGCTGTTGCTAGGAGATGAGATTCACAGAACAGCAGGCTTCCCGCTATGACTTTGTATATACATGTACAGCAATGGATAAGAACGGGAAAACTCAACCAAACAGAAAATTTCTGACTGAGTGCTTGCTTGATTTATATCCTGTCTTTTTGCTGGGGGCTTAGCAAAAAAACCTCTATTCATGTTTACAAAAAACCTCTATTCATTTTATTTGAACAACAATAACTCTGTGAAGTAGGTTGGACAGAGTGTGTGTGACTGGCTCAAAGTTACCCGATGAGCTTCCAGGCCAAGTATATATTTCTGCTATCAGGTATCATATTCCAGTGCATTGTTACCAGTATGAAGGGCCCCACATTTCTCTCAAACAGAGAATTTTGGGTCCTTCACAGTCCCTTGTGAAACCAAGATTGTCTTATCCCATCCCAAAAGGTCCAAGCAAAAAAGTATAGCCAACCAACCCAAAACAGAGGAATATGGATATGGCATAATTACAGAAAGGAGAAAACTACACAAGATAGGCAGACTCTGAAGGTTCAAGCCACACTTCACAAGTCCAGATGAATGAACTGGCTTGAAGTGCTGGAGGACTAGAGCAAGGTTACAAAAAACAGTATCTCCAGCAATCAGGAGTCTTCAAGAGAGAATGTTTTATATTGTTCCCAAACCTTCGCCCCAGCTGATGTGCAGCTGTCTTGCTTAGAAAACATAAGTAAAAGCAATCATTCCCACAGAGCTCTTTTCTACAATCTTGTATTTCTGCACATTTTAGTCCTTTGATATTTGATTTTACTCAGCTTGGGCTTCCCTTGGAGTCAGATGGTATGCTGGAGAATCTGCACTGTTCTAGAAAACAAAGTTTACTGGGGATTAGTTCTTTGCAAGTCCTTGTGTTTGGGCCTGGCTCTGTGGATATCTTGGCTTAGCCACACTCTAGTCATCCTCTTCCTCTCAGGATAAGTCACTCCACTGCTTGGAGTTGTATATGAAAAAAAAAAGGCAGGATAAAAATCTTTAAAAAAAATGGATGGGATATCTCGAACACCAAAATAACAATCTTAATTGATTGGAGAAATGGCCTAAAAGTATGAAATTTTGTAAAGTTCTTCACTTAGAAAACCAAAAATTAAATATGTAGGTATAGGATGGGGGTTATCTTATTAATAATGGCAATTATGAAAAAGATCTTGGAATATAAGCCAGCAGTGTGCTAAGACTGCAAAGAAGGCAAATTTACTCTTACGCTGCATCAGTGTATTTCTAAATTAGGGAGGTATTGTTCCACTTTATTCTGCACATACTTTTAAGAAGAATTCAGACAATTTGGAACAGATTCAGAGAAAGGCAATGGGAATGATTGGGGACTAGAAGCTAAGATCCACAAAGACAACTAAAAGGAGTTTCATGTGTTTAGCCTTGAGAAAAGATGACTGAAGGAGGTATGATAGCATTCTTCAAGTACCTAAAAAAATGTTACATACAAGTAAATCATGATTTCTTATTTCAGAGATCTTGAATAACAGACTTAAGCTGCAGGAAGGCAGATTCTGATTGAATACCAGAATGTTAACAGTAAGAATAGTTTGACAATGGAACTATTTATGCAGAATGGTAATGGACTCCCCTTCACTTAATGTATTGAAGCGGAGGCTAGGCAGCAATCTAGCTTTAAGCTGAAATCCTGCACTGAGCAGAGGTGGATTCAAAGGCAAGTTTTGTTCCAACGCTATGATCCTATAATCTCTTTGAGCAACTTCAAAAGTTCTATAAAGTAAATTAAAATTGACTTTTTAAAAAAAAATGCTATATTAAAGCTAATCAGATGGATCACAGACCAGCTGGGGGACTTATTTTTTTTCATTTATTTTCTGCAAGTATCTTACAAACCACCTCTTTTTCCCCGAGGCAATTGTGACTACAATTAAATCTATGATATTTGGAAAGGCTGTTCTCTCTGATGGATTTCCAGTTGATTGGTATAAATATATTGCTTTCTTCTTTTCTGTTTCACTGGAGATACTTGCTGAAGCTTTCCTAATAGACTGCTACCCTCTCTTTTAACAAGGCTTATATTATGGCCTTCCCAAACTGGAAAGGATCCTACATTTTCCAGTCATAAACTATTTGAAAAGCTGGATGCTCAGATGTAACAGCTACACTGGCCCATAGATTACAGTGTGTACTCCTAACCAGCTAAGTTGATTTTATATAGGTCTATCACATTCTAATATTTGATTTCTAATTGATGTAATAGTTAACATAATTTATGTAATTAAATCACTGACAACATTGTCATTTGTACCAATTTACATTCTTTGAATAATAACAACTGAACAATTGTGTCAATTATCTGGACTGCTTCAGTAACAGTGGATTTGCCCTATTACTTGGTGGGTAGGTAGTAAAATCTGAACTAAAATGTTCTCTATTGCATCCAATGTCTAGTAAATACCTGTAAAATTGAAATTTTACTTAACTGGTAAATCTCCCTTTAAGGTAAACTGGATGTCTTACATTTACCTTGAACTAGCTTAGTTCTGATGAAGCAGTTTTTAAAACTTTTGCAGGACAACTCCAAGTTTGATTTATGTCAGAATGCTACCTACCTACCTAGTGTTATGGATGCTTTTGAATTTCCATATTGGATAATGTCATGTGAGACAGCTGTAGTTTCTATACCAGCAACCTATATTTATGGGGCTGAAGGATATAGACAATAATTGTTATATTAATTAATTCATTTACAAGTGAACTTGAATGTCCTTTTTAAAATAAACACGGTTCTTTGGATTTTAAAATCTGGTTAATACATCATCAGAAAAAATATTTTATGTATATTGACCACCTGAATGAATAAGGCTTGGATGATTGCTGTTGGAGATACAGTTCAGAAGTTTAGGTCATGTAGTTGGATCTGCTCTAATACAGGTAGTCCTCATTTAGTGACTGCATTGTTTAGCAACCGTTCACAATTACAGTGGTGATAGGAAAGTAATTTTATGACCAATCCTTGCATTTATGACCTTCACAGGTCTGTAAAGCAAAGGACAGCTGAAGTAATATTGTAAAATCGTGATGTTTCACTTAGCGATCACTTGGCTTAATGACTGAGTTGCTGGTCCCAATTGTGGTCACTAAAGGACTACCTGTATTGCCTATTTGAGGCTGAACTTCACAGAACTGTCAATATGATTTAAGCAACTGTTGTTTATCATAGATACATATGTTCTATAGAATTTCAATTAATTCCCAGTATTTGAAATTTATCAAGATGTCAAGAAATACGGACTGTTGGTATACGGGAGACAACCAAAATTATTATTATATAATGGGAAGTGAAATCTACATTTGATCCACAGCAATGTACTGTACTGCAGATGTGCTGACTTATTAATATTTAATTTTTTCTTTTTGACAGAGGAGCATGGAAGCTTTCATGAAACTTATCAAATACTGTGATGTTCTGTTTATAACATTTATGACAATATAAAAATCCAGGCATTTTTTTCCTTTTTTCTTTCTTGCTTAAATGTTACCTTTTTAACCTAATATTGTCCTCATATATATGATATAGTCTGTTCAATGAAATGCAAAAAATTTTAAAGCTATTTGTCAGAGTCCTGAATCAGTAGTCATCAAAATTGCAGAAATGTAATCCCTTTGATCTTGCTCCTTGGCTGCAAATGTTGTGACTTCTGCACCTAGTTTTGGAACAACTGGTCATTATGACTTAAGAGAAAACTCAGTGAAGCATTTCTTTCTTATGTCAGAGAAAATACTGGCAAGTCACCAAATTCAAAAGAACCTTGCCTCTGGGACTGTTCATCTTGAATTCTTGTGGCTATGTTTCTAAGTTTAGCGCTAGTATTATTTTATTTCACCTGAACTGCTCTCCTATACAATGGGAGAAAATGCCCAGAGAAACTGAAATACCTATCATTTTATATCCAGCTTCCTTTTCTACATAATGAACAATATCTAATTACATCAGTCAGGCATCTCTTTCTGTACTGTAGAACACCATAAATCTCATGTGTAAAGAAGAAATTTTCTCCCAATATCCCAACTGGCTACTTCAGAGGATTTCAACTCTGGAATCCAGGAAGTTATTGCAATATGTGATGTATTCAGGGTGGGCTTATGGATATCTCATTATCTTGGTCAGAAACTGCATATACTTTGACAGAATCAAATATAAGAGAAGCAACATGGCATCATATCATTTTTAATATAGTTCCCATTCCCTCCCTTTTCCCACTTTCCATGCTTTCAAACACCTTACCTTCATAGCAATCCCGTACTGTGCCAAAGTAAACATAGTACTGGTCATTGGTGAAGAAAAGGAGACTGAGCCATGAGTCAACAGCATAAATGGGGACTATGAAAAGGATCCTGACAATATAGCGTTGTTCATTGGGGCAACTGTAGCAGCGAAGGTGCATGTAGATCTAAATAAAACAAAATGGAGGCTGGGATCAGAATCCAATCACAGAGAAAAGCAAATCAATGGAAAACTTAGAGTGGAGAACCAGATACTCCAAACAAGAGTACTTTTCCCTAGCTTTCTTATATTGAAAGATAATAATTTAGTCATATCTATTCACTAGAAGTTGTGTCTTTACTCATTATAGTTAGATTCTGCTTTTTCTCCAGGAACTGAAGATAATATATATCATACTTCCCATCTAACTTTATCTCAGAAAATAACCCTGTGAGAATGATTTACAAAACTAGTTAGTAAACATACAACTAACCCAATTATATTCTCTATAATACCTTTATTCTAAGTTAGAAAGCAGTTGTCTTGCAGTTCATACAATATGAAGATGTAAACTTTTGTTTTCAGTGAAATTCCAGTGATACCACAAAACTTAGTTTGCCAATTTAATGTTACAAAAACAGAACTGGGGATTTATTTGTTTGTTTGTTCTACCCCTTTATTATTTTTATAAATAACTCAAAGTGGGAAACATACCTAATACTCCTTCCTCCTCCTATTTTCCCCACAACAACAACCCTGTGAGGTGAGTTGGGCTGAGAGAGAGTGGCTGGCCCAAGGTCACCCAGTTGGCTTTCATGCCTAAGGCAGGACTAGAATTCACAGTCTCCTGATTTCCAGCCCACTGCCTTAACCACTAGACCAAACTGGCTGTTTTAAATGAGGTTCTTTTCCATTGGGATTAATTTTAATTACAAAGTGTACCATCTTATGCACATAATTTAATCTAATAGGATGCAATCTATGATTAGTCAAAAAACGCTGTTTCCTAGTAAAAGATAAGGATAGTAAAGTCAACTAGCTTCACTATCAGACCAATTAGACACAGCCTACAACATGATCAGTCAGCATCCGAAATACAATGCACAATTTCAATATAGCACTAAAACACAAATGTACATTGCAGACAGATTATTCCCATCTTTGTGTTATAGCAAAGCTTTGTATCATATGATTACTGTCATAATCCAATTGTGTTTTTGGAAACGAAAAACAGGAAATACTGTAACACACCTTTTAAATTTGCAATAGGAATTATAAAGGCAATCATTACTGTACATCATGCTTTCAAAAGCCAAAAAATTCAACCTTTAAACATATTTGAAACCTATGCCTAAAGTACTGTGTTTAATTTAACAGCACATCTCCACGGCAAGTTAATATTTGAAAAATGTTGATTATTAATAGTAATTCTGAAATAAGGCTTTTCCTGGGCTGAACATTTTTCCTAGACAGCAGAATACCAAACATTTCAGTGCAGGAACTACTAAAAGAGAAAAAGAGGTTTGGGGTGCACAATTTGTTCTGAACCATTCACATTTGTTTTGCAGTGGTATCTGATAAAAGTCAGCAGCCAGACCTTATGGTAGAAAAGCTAGGGTGGGAAAAAAGTGGATATATCTCTTCTTCTCCTCATTGCAGTGAAATTCGTCATAATGATGATGACAGATAGAATTGGAAGAAAGTGAGAAATGAAACATTGCTATTTATTCCATGTACTAAGACCAAACAGAGGTATAAAATGGGAAGATAATGCCAAAGGGTTATTAAACCTTATGAATCACAGCTTTTCATCCTCATCTCATCCTCCCACCCATCCCTATATAATTAAATGTACAACATTCCTAAATTAGCCAAATACATTATCTTGAGTGAAGTGCATTGCTTATGTACCACAAATGATGAAGAATTCTAGAATAAATGTCTCCAGGCCTGACATGACAATTTGCCTCATTGTTTTAAGAGCTAGTTAGAGACATTTGATTTTCTGTGGCTTTCATACTCCTCCAATTTTCCCTATAAGTTACTGCCTAGATTCCTTTTTAGGCAAGAAGTGGGCATAATCAATTAAATAGCAAGTTGGAAAAAAAAATTTACACACAGTATCCTAGCCATTTCAGATCCTATTTGCATACCTGCAAAGTTCTGAAGCTTATGTTCTCTCATACACAATTGATTACATCTGTCCTGAAATTTTCAGTAGCCTTGCTTTTAAGGAATTATCATCAATAAACTTTTGTACTGAAACTAAATAAAAAAAAGTTCCACACTCTTTTTCAATGCTGTACATTTTTAGGTTTGTCCCAAAATAAGGTATTAAAAGATGGTCACACCTGTATGTAATGGGCAACAATGTATGAGCTAGGGCCAGTTAAAGAATTTGGAGACGCATGCATGTCAGGTTTGCAGTCTCCCCATCCTGAAGCACTAGATTTAAAATTGCAGAGGGGTTCCTATAAAATGAAGTTAAAAGTATATATTCAACTATGTATTCAAAATAGAATACTCACAAAACCTGAACTAAAAATTAAAGATGTATCTCAAAGAAACCTCCTGGATATAAAAACAAAATATAAACTATTTTCATTTTAAAACATTCAAATTCTTCTTTAAAGAATCATACTTCCCTTGGCAGAGAAAAACTGTTTTTATTTTTAAAATGGTATTTTTTTTTGTCCTGCAATTATTGCTATCAGTTTATCAGTGTTCAAAGTGCAAGTTATATCACTTTGAATTGCAGTGACCTACTTTCTCATAGAAGTGCAGAGGATTTGGAAGAACACAGAAGCAGTAACCCTTCCATACTGCCAGGAAAGCTGTTCAGCCAAAATGTAAGCCAAAATCACATTATTTAAAACATATTTATGAAGCTACCTCTTTGCTTTAAAATGTCTATAGAACAGCTTGGGAAAGAACACAAAATAGAAAATATTGTGAAAAAAGAGGAGAAAGGAGAGATAGCATGTTTAATAGCCCTTTGTTCTGACAAAGAGATCTGCAAATAGAATATAATCAGTCACTATGCAGTAAAATCCTGCTTAGGAGAATGATCCCATCAGCTTTATCTGCTTGTTTGCTAAAATGGAACTTATCCTGTGGGTGGACATGGCCCTGTGAAAATCCCCTCAGCCCAATCTAATAATTGGCTAGCACAGAGCTGTGCTAACCAATGGGTAGATGTGCCTGCCACAAAACCATGTTGGCTGCAAGGTGCCTTCTTGGGGACAAAGCAACAGAGGCAGGCAGTTTCACACCCTCAGACTGCTTACCCATAGTCACATTCCCAGCTGCTCTGCTTACCCCCCCCCCCCCGCCACCTCCCTTTTTCCTGGAGGCTAATGCAGCCTCATACATCACTATCCTCTTATAACAGTCCTAGTTGAAGATTGCTTATATATACTACGGCCCATTACATCAACCCGGAGAGTAGTGCTTGTAGCTGAAAGTAGACTGTGATATACATTGATGGAATAACACCACTTTGGGAAACAAGCTCCTTCTCTACTAAATGATGAAGATATTGTATCAGAAAGCAATTCAAAATGTTAAATTGTTTGTTCGATTTACCTGATGGCAGGTGATCAGCACAGCTGTCCACACAAAGAAACCTGAGATGGCTTGGGCAGCTGTAGTCATTAGGAATATTGGCTGCTCCACAGCAGTAAGGCTGCCATCCTCAGGCATCCTGGATAAATTAGGGGCTGTAGCAGGGGTGCTGGCTGGGGAATCTGACTCAGGCACTGACATGGCTCCAGTTACTACAATCATCATTATTTTTTTGTTGTTTGAACCTACAGGAAAAGTGAAAGAGGAGAAAAAAAATCAACAGAATGACTCAAAATAGTATATACATAATCCAAGAATTTTAGGACAAAAATACATGAATTTGGGGTGGGGGGAAGCCATCAATGCTAGACACACACAGGGAATAGTTCATACAATTTATTTATACATTTATGATACACATAGCATGGTTACCCTTGAGTAAAAAAAAAAAAAGCACAGAAGAAAGGACAAAAGAAACTAAACTGTAAGAATGTAAGTTGTATTATCTGTTTTAACCCAATCTAAAAAAGATTGAGATGTATACCAGGTTACCTGAGGGACCACCTCTCCCCAATTACATCTGCCCATCCCATTAGATCTGGCAGAGAGGGCATGCTTTGGGTCCCGTGCATGAGGGACTTCATTTGGCAGGTCCCAGGAGGTGGGCCTTCTCTGCCGTGGGCCCACCTTATGGACCCCCCCCCCAAAGTGAGGTCAGCTCCATCCCTTCTAATGTTCTGTAAATCCCTTTGCCATAGAATGATTGCTTTATATTTTTTAGCAATGATTCTTTTTATATATTTCTTTTATTTTGTTGTTGTATGCCGCCCAGTTACTTTGCGTGAGATGGGAAGCTGCATAAATTTCATAAATAAATAAATAAAACACTGCTCAGAACTGGCTTCAATTTGAGTGGCTTATAAGCCCAGTAAATAACTAAATAAATAAATACATAAATCCATTTCTGCAGTAATCTCTGTAGTCAGTTCATTATCAGAACTTGATACAATAAAAAAAGCGATATAAAACTCTGATACTTGACAGACCTTGCGAGAGATCAGCCAGTAACAGGATAGAATAAGATAGGTCAACCCCCACTCTTGCGAAGTAAATTTTTAAGGAGACATTCTAAAGAAGTGAGGAACTTGAAGAAATACGGTGAGGCTCTAACTGCCTATTTATTTATCCAATTTATATAGCCACCCATCTCACAACAAGTGACTCTGGGCAGTGTACAACAAAGATAAAACAATAACTATCTAAAACAATTATCACCATCATTATTAAAAACATTAAAAAGTATAAAAAACAAAGCTAAAACAAAGAAATAGTAGGTGAAGGTGAAGGGATGTTAATAATAACAGAGCCACCTCACTAGTTCACCCATCCCTTGGGGTCCCCAGGTCTGCTGGCACAACCAGGTCTTGAGGGACCTTCAGAAAGTCAGAAGTGATGGAGCCAGCCTCACCTCAGGGGGGGAGAAGATTCCTCCATGCGAGTGCCATGGCAAAAATGGCCTGCTACCTAGCGCCCACCAAATGTAACCCCCTAGATGACAGAACCCGTAACATACCCTCTCTGCTGGATTTGGTGGGATGGGCAGATGTAAATGGGGAGAGGCAGTCCCTCAAATAACCCGATTCCATGCCATGTAAGGCTTTAAAGGTCAACACCAGCACCTTGAATTGGACCCAGAAACAAACTGCTAACCAGTGCAGCTCATGAAGCAGAGGTGTAATATGTGTTTTACCAGAAAAACACATAACTGCTTGTGCTGCTGCATTTTGCAACAGCTGAAGTTTCCAGATACTCTTCAAGGGCAGCCCCATGTAGAGCACCTATTTTTAGTTTTTTAGCAGTTATTTATTGTGCTAATATACTTTTGGAAATGCTAATATAGGTAATCCTCGACTTACGACCATTCGTTTAGTGACTGTTCGAAGTTACGACAGCACTGGAACAAAGAGACTTAAGACTGGTCCTCACACTTACGACCGTTGCAGCACTTGGCAACCAGCATGTATTTACGATGGTTGCAGTGTCCTGGGGTCACGTGATTGCCATTTGTGACCTTCTGACAAGCAAGGTCAATGGGGGAAGCCAGATTTGCTTAACAACCATGTGATTCACTTAATGACTGTGGCAAAAAAGGTCGTAAAATTGGACACAACTCACTTAAGACAGCCTTGCTTAGTGATGGAAGTTCCAGTCCCAATTGTGGTCATAAGTCGAGGACTATCTGTATAGATTTCTCTGTGGAGAGTACAGGTATTCCTTGCTTAATGACAATTCATATAGTGACAGTTTGTGTCCTAACAGTGAGAATCACACTGAGACGAGGAGTAGTTCTCTAGTGTTTATTACTGCTACATAAACAGAATCCTAACAAACTGAATAAGCATGGGAAAAACCCAGACATATAAACCCCAAAAGCTAAGGCGGGCTTGATCTGTGTCTCTTTGAATGGCTGCTTAATTCCTCAGTACCACGCATGCGTTTTCCACCCTGGATGGGAGCCCCTTCCTGATCGCCATCATTACTCATGACAGTTTGGATTACAATGGTGCTAAAACCCAACTTACGACCAGTCCTCACACTTACAGCCGTTGCAGTGCCCCCACAGTCACGTGATTGCTATTTTCAACCTTCCCAGCCAGCTTCCAGAAAGCAAAATCAATGGGGAACCACATGGTTTGCATAACAACCACATGGTTTGCTTAATGACCACAGTAATTCACTTAACAACTACCACAAAAATGGTTATAAAATCGGGTCAGATTTGCTTAGTGACCATTTTGCTTAGTAACTGAAATTCCAGTTACAATTGTGGTCATTAAGCAAGGACTACCTGTATAATTTAAGTCAGCTAATAAATTGGGACCACATGTTGGTCTTGCCCTGAATTAAGAATAATCCCCCAAGCATCAATATTCTTGACCCGATTTCAAAGTTTAATACTGTATAGGAAAAGGCATTCGTATGCAGCACAACTATCAAAAAAACCTAAACATGAGGACCATGTTCTGCCTTGGGACCTGCCCTGAAGACTGATAGAAACAGAGAAAAAATAATTTGCTTCACCACTTTTTCTTCTAGTTTTTCCAAGATTGGGACTGAGAAGTAAGAAAATCCACAACAATTCCCATTCCCTTTCTCTACCTGACTCAAGGGGGTTTTGTGCCATATACAACAATAGCAAGGAAGCAAATGGCAAGGCTGTACTCGCTTTGTTTACTGAGCTAAAGAGTGCTTAATCACAAGCCTTTATCTTAGTGGTATTCTTCACCTGTATTTTTGGGGTCTCACCACAAACATACTGTAGGTAGGAATTCTCTCAGCTCAGAGCAATCAGGCAGCCTATTAATAACATAATCCTGGTATCCACACGAAAACTATCATCCAAATGCAATACTTATAAGCTTACTGTGGAAGACTGAATTACATGAATAAAACAGAAAGACAGAACATGCAGCCCTGGCCTATCTATGTATCTATCTATGCAAGATATCCTCTGCTATAAATGATGAAAATACAATCACTGTTTTCACTCCTAAATGCTCACCTTCTATGTAGTTACAGATTTTTAATTAAGTACATATTGAAAAATTAGGCATGTAATTTTACTTCTCAACTTTTACTTGCTCACATACACACCTATCTAACTTTCCTTCACGTGGAGTAGCCCCTTCTTCCCATATGTGTTTGTACCCTGGTTATTTCTCCTTCAGTCTAACATTCTTGCACTGCTCAATACCCAGGCAATCAAGTTATTTTACACAATTCAGCTTTCCTGTATGCTAAATCAGATATGCAGATCAACAATGAAACCTTTTTACCAAGAAACTCTTTTTCAAGAGTTTTTCTCCTCTAGCACACCCCTAACTTTGGCTATTTTTCTTTGGTGCAAGTGTGTGTGTTTGTAAAATGTATGTACTGGATGTAGTATAGTCAGGACACTCTTTTTTTGGAAGGAGACAGGAAATAAGTCAAAAGGGAGTAGACTAGTTACAACTTCTTCCTTTCCTTTGAATATATCAAATGGAGGCTACTGCAGGGTGTGTCTGTTTCCTAGCATCAGTATGACAATCTATACACAACACAATCTATATATACACTGGTACTACTTTTGTCAATTCACCTAATAAAAGGGCAGATCATAAAAAAAAAAGCATTTCTTGAAAGTTGAGAATTTGGAAGATGCAGGAATATTAAGAAGAAATGAAACAAAACCTGAATGTTGCAAGTGGAGCTTCATTTTCATAAACTGATCAAGTTAGAATGGAAATGGGCATAGTTTTATTTGTCCCCCAATCCTTCAAAATAATATCCAATTATTTTTGAGATGCATCAAGTAAATGAATTTGTGTTTGAAGTGATTTTTGAATCATCAAATTCACTAGCTTTCAGTTACACAGATTATATATCAACAATAAAGCATGTTGTAGCAATTACTAGTCTGTGGAAAATAAATCACAGTCTTAAAACCTTCATTGTTACATGTTTAGTTATAGGCATGCAAGATTTCAAAAATAGAAGTTTTTAACCTCCTAGCTGTCCAGATGGAGGAGACAAGTCAATTCTATTCTGCTATTCAGCACTGCACAGATATATCGCCCCCTCACTCCAAAACAACTACTCTATCTATACCAACCCAATTTCTATAATGCTTCTTATTTGAACCAGGACAAAGGAAAAATATTTGTTTTACTGATTTTTATTTCTATACATTGAAAGCTACAAAAAGGTAATTATTTGCATCATTCCATTCAGATCTGCTATCTTTCACATACTCAGGAGCAGTGAAAAAGCCCAGGTACAACTTTGGGGCAAGTGTAGAGCATTATTTAGGAAAATTTAGCAAGACTGGTTTCCTATTTTAGAAGAAAGTAAAATACATTGCAAAGAAGACACCCCCACACACAAATATCAGGTTCTAAAATAATTAACTGCACCATTATTCAGCATATATTCAAAATAGTTGATGTCTTAGCTATTAATGTCTTAAAGTAAAAGCTATTCTTTTTCATGTATACGAAGTGGTAGGCTGTGATCCCACATCTAGACAGTCCTGAAATTTCTACTACGCTGTACTTCAGTGTACATAATGAAATAATCATAACTGATATAACTGAGTACTATATCTTAATTATTTAATATAAAATTGCCAAGCAGCGCAAGTTAATGCGGATGGTCAATCCCAATTGGAAAGACATATATCCTAAAACATTCAGTGACTGCTTTTAAAGAAATCCTATAGCCTATAGGCATATTTTCTAAAAGCTGTAGGTTCATTCCAGTGGATAGGTGTCACAGCATCAATTCCAGTTTGGACACTGTGTAGATCAGACAGATGCAGTGAAAACTGGAGAAACAATGGAAATAATTCCTTCCATGCAAGAGACAGAATATATGAACCACTGCAGAAATACAATACCCGGAAACACACCTTACAGTACTACAACCGCTATTTCCATGACATAGTTTCATATACAGTAGTTTTCATTACAAATACTATTAAACTTCAGTATATGAACAAGGGCTAAAAATAATATGAGGAACAACAATGCTTCACATTAAAAATAATGTGAGCAACAGTTATTGTATATTTTTAAGAGAATACTGTACAGCAGATGGAATGTGCTTTTTAATTCTCCCCTCCCCTATTTGTTTCCAGTAAATTGCATCCCACAGGGGTGATTAAAATGATCACCATGCTGCATTACATGCTCAAGTTTTCATGTTCTTACTCCCTGGACACAGGCTAATCCGTTGCCTTCTCACTCAGCGTTTGCACTGACAAACAAATCTAACCTGCAGTGAACACTTTTGCTACTGTTATTTTAGCTTTAAAAAAAATGAAACTCCAAGCCAGAAGAACTTAAGTCATAACACATCAGATACTGATACAGTATTCTAATTAAAACATATAGTACAGCTTTTGATAAGTTGACAATATGGATGCAAAGCAATATTCCTTCAGAAAAGAATCTCCCTTGTATTGAAAACTGTTATTTTCAAGATCCATCCTGTATTAAAAGTTGTTTTGTTTTTGTTTGTTTACCATTGTGACTGGTTACAGATTAGTTTTTAAAAAGATTCCCACAGGGTTAAACTGGATTAATTATCTTGGTAGAAATCTAATCTTTCATAATCAAAGTGTGCTGGGAAAGTGTAATACTAAGGAAGAACAAAATAGTCATAAAGTAATTTTAAGAAGAGGTTAACAAATCCTTAAATCCTGACTTCTTTCAATTGTTCATTATTGTCCTCTTTCTCCTTGGCATCCTGATACCACTGGCAGCAATTTTAAGGAGTTGCTGCAGTTGATCATTAGGGTTTGCTTCTATGACATAGTAGATGCGTAATTGATCACTATGTACAGTAATATACTTATTGTATTTACTCTTTTCAGCAGACTGACTTGCATTTAATTTATCTGATAATGAAAATTACAGAGAACTGAAGATATTCATCTAAGTATGAAATATATAGGGTAAATATTGCATACTGCGTGCAAAAGGCAATACTGTACACAATAGATTTCTATTTAGTAAGGTATTAGGCATTTCTGTGTATGTATTTTAAAATATAGGATTGTAAACTCAAGATATGTCACCATTACCATTGTCAGTCAACAGGAAGTAACAACCAATAGCATTGAAACTTTAGGGGACAAGGAAGATGGGAGATACAACTAGTGAAAAAGATTGCAGGAGGAACATACTTCCTAAATTAGCATGGTTACGTTAGTTAGTTAGTTAGTTAGATAGATAGATAGATAGACAGACAGACAGACAGACAGACAGACAGACAGACAGACATTCTCCATTTTTAAAAAAAATAATGACCATGTCAAATTTTGGTATTTGGGTGCAAGTTCTCAGATGGAAAGAACAAAGTATGTGCTATATGAAATGTACATAATTAGCCAGATAGTCACATAAACCATTGAGACATCTCTCCTACAAGCATTCCTATCATAATTTTTTTGTACCACTATGCACAGTACCCACATTTAGTTCCAAACATGCATTTAAGCACCATGTTGCACCACTGAAAAACCATGGCATTATCATTCTGTGCTGTAAACATTTAAATTACTTTGACTACACTGAAGAAAAGTTGGCTTGTCAATTTATGTAAGTAAAAGGCTTCCTACAGAAGTCATCCTCTGTATCACACCCAGAGTCCAGACCAAGTGGCTGATGGGTAACTCCAAACCCACTTTCAGTGGTGCCACCTTGCTCCCCTTTAGACCTAGGCTGTGCTCCTTACTACCCACAGCTATTTCTACTGCTGTTGTGCACAGCTGGGCACCACCTGCGGGTATCCAGGACCACTCCATCCACCTGCGCCATCAATCCCGAGCAGGAGGGAGCTGCGTTCACCTTTTAACACCCTTCTCACTCACTCCAAGCTTTATCGCGGCCAGATGCTCCTCAACACCAGGCCAAGTGCCAGGAAACAAACTCCACACCCCACCGGAGGCAGTCTGGCCACTGCTCTCAGGCTTTGCCGCTACATCACCTCAAGCACCGATCCCTCCTCCCCATCCATCCACCTTCCCACTGTGCCCTCACCGCCACGCGGCACAGCAGGCACAGCAAGCACCAGCCGCACTGTCGCCGCCGTCGCCCGCCTTCCCTTCTCTGCCAGGGATCCGACCCTCCGGGGCTCAAGGGAGCGGGCAGAGAGAGGGGCCCTCAGGACCCCATGGCCGAGTCGAGACTTCCCCGGTCAGCTCCGTGGCTTCGCAGTTGCTCTCCGTCCCGTCCCGGAGCCGCTTGTAAATCGTCCACTGGAGCTCACCGCCGCGGCCCTAACGGGCTTGGAGGAGGGGGGGTGGGAGAATGAGAAATCGGGCAGACGAAGAAGCGAAACTGCGCTGCGCACGCGCGAAGGCTCTGGTTTCCCCTCTCGAGCACCTCCTCGTTCACGGCTTCCCTCCCGCCTGAGGGGGGTGGGAGGAGCCACAAGCGGGTGACATAACCAGTGTCCTTTCAGGAGACGGCGCCGTCTTCTCTTCTCCCCCCACTTTCCCGCCCACCTTCGGAGAGAGATTCTGCCGTGGGCTTCGTGCGCGGCGGACCCGGCTGCTTAAAGGGGCAGCGTCGTTTTTCATCGCCATCCATCTTTCAACAGTTTGTGCGTGGCGCGAGAGTCGCGGCTAGTTGCAAAACACTGGCTGTGACACATTCTCAGCCATGTTTCTCTAACAAGCCGCATGTGATTGGATTTACAAAATATGCTAAATTATTAAACTATAGTTTACAGACCGAAGAGTTCCGGATCTCAAGTCGCGTTCAACCAAACCTAAACAAGACACATTAACGTTTTTATACATATGCCACTCTTCTAATGCGTAAGTATCGCTTAGAGCCTCGAAGAATTAAAAACAATGCAGCATTTTGGGGAAAAAAAAACAGGAGAAATAAAATTTGTCAGGTTGTTAAGGTCTACAGGATGGACCCCACTATCAGTCCCATTTTTCAAGCGTTACATTCCCCCCCCCCAGCTCCAATACGTAGAAAATTGTAAAGCTGCATCTTTTTTGTCATAAAAGATTTTTATATTTTATCATCACTTTCAATTTGTACTTCAACAAATTGAAGTACAAGGTATGAAAAGTATGAGAGAAGGTCCTGTCATTAGATCTTAGGGTGCAGGCAGGCTGGTAATGGAGTGTGTCCTTAAGATTCCTTAGACTTAACACCTTTAGATTTTAAGCAACAACAATGCTTCATGTAATCTGTGAACCCAGCCAGAGTCCTGGAGTACTAAAAGTTTGTTGTCTATTCTGTAACGCTTTGGAAAAATTCTTTTTTTTTAAATTCATTTTGGAGAGATTCTAATGAACATATGTATATTAGGTTTTGGGAAAGTTTTCTTGGAGAAGTTTTCTTGTTAGCCAATGAAGTGATGTGTGTGCTCTTACTGAGTGATGTAGCTAGATAACTTTTGGTTCTGGATGTGGTAGGTTAAAGACAAAAATCTAGAGGCATTATTCATCTAGAATAGGGATTCCAAAACTTTTTGCGTTCACACTTCCCTTTAGTGTAATCTTAATGAACACATCTCTGTTAAAAATCCAAACACCAATTGAATACAAATGCACAATGAAAACAATACAATGAAACTTTGGGAAAGGTGGATTTATTGTAATAATGTAACTAAAAGGTTCCTCACACCTCACAGTTTGGAAACCCCTGATCTAGAAAGTCTTGCTTAAGCTTGGTAAACCAGACTAGAAATTGGAAAGGAAGAAGAAACCATTGTTTAATGAATACAAAATTGCAGATTTTCACATGATAATTCACTATATTCCTATTGTTGCTTAATAATATATGAGAAAAATATTTCTTGGTGTTCTTGTTTCAAGACAACACTAGGGGATGCTCTTGAAGCCAGAGAGCAAGGCAAGGATTTGTCTAAAAAAGTATGTTAATATGGAAGGCCCTGGGATGGTATGTTCTCTCTCTCTCTCTCTCTCTCCCTCTCACACACTGTGTGTGTGTTGCTCATGCATAAGCACAAACACAAGCACATGGATACAGCATTGCAATATCCTTTTGCTATATTTATTTAAAGCCTTTGCTCTTATCTCCCTTCTTACTCCTTACCAAGGTGTACAAAATCTACCAAATCCATTGCAGCAAATGTATCATAATCTCTGCTCCAAATGTTTGTCCAGATTTTTTGCAGCCCAGATATGGTAGACCTATTTTCTTTATATATTTGCAAATGGTATATATGTGCATTTCCTGCACATGCAGGAAAAACACTAGGAAGCTATCTCTTTCTTTCTCTCTCAATATATGTAAACAGATAATTGTGCCAAGAGAAGGTTTTCAAGAACTTTAAAGAGTCCCCCTTTAGGGGGAGATGGGCGGTGATAGAAATGTGAATAATAAACAAACAAACAAACAAACATCTAATATGCTTACTTTCTTTTTGTTGTTTCAAATTTTTTAAAAACAGGCTTCCACTCAGTACGAGTGTTAAACACTACATCATATCTGTGCACCTTGAGCCTATTGGATCACTAAGCTAATGTCAAGAGATAAATGAGGGGAAAAGTCTTCATACAAGGAGATTGTTCCCTTGAGGCCAGGTCTCAACCAAGGGCCTTGGGAACAAGGCATGTGTATCCACAGAATGGCCCTCCCACCCAAACACATGCAGTGCTACACAACAGAAAACAAAATGGAGCCCTGAAGAAGTGTTCATTCCATAAGAGAATAGAGGAAAGAAGTACAGTAGCTCTGCAGAAATATCTCCCCAGCCCCGGCAAGAGACAATGAAAGCCCCTACCTATTTGCCAAGGCTTTCAGGAAGTATCTTCAGCCATTCACCACAATCTTTTATAGGCCGTCTCCAGTGACAGCAGATGCCTCCATTCAGACTCTGATGAGGAAGGGAGGAAGAGGTGGAGGAAGCTACAAAATATAGAAGTATAAACTTTAGGCCAGTCCTGGTATCAAGGGAGGGAAAGTTCCTTCTAATCTCAGATAGGTCATCCGTTTATGTGACATTAGCCTGGCTGTCTTCTCTGGATCACACAGTATCCTGAAAGAAAGTGTCTGTTTGCCCCATCATTCTTGGGAACCATACATATGACATCCAGACTGTATCCTCTATATCCCACAGCAGCACTTCTTCAACTGCTACCACAGCTGAGCACCCATCGTAGTGGAGTGAGCTTTTGATTATGTGATGGCAAGATAACATGTATACACCATCCTTGAAGTAAATCTGAATTTAGCTCCAGATGTGATTCCTGCATCTTATTTATTTATTTGTCTGTTTGTTTATTTTCTATCCTTTGTTATTTTTATAAATAACTCAAGATGGGGAACATACCTAATACTCCTTCCTCCTCCTATTTTCCCCACAACAGCCCTGTGAGGTGAGTTCGGCTGAGAGAGAGAGTGACATGCCCAGGGTCACCCAGCCGGCTTTCATGCCTAAGGCAGGACTAGAACTCACAGTCTCCTGGTTTCTAGCCTGGTGCCTTAACCACTAGACCAAACTGGTTCTACTTACGTTTATCTTACATTCTTCATAATATCTGTTAAGATCCATAGGGATTTATTTCTTAGATTTATATCTGCTTTTTCATTCAACAGCTCAAAGCAACATCCATAGCACTCTCTCCTCTTTCCCTACCACAACCTGTGAGATAGGTTGGACTGAGAGAGTGCCCAGTCACTCCTGGTGCTTCGATGGCTGAGAGTGTACTCAAGCCAGTGCCAGCCCAACACCTTATCTGCTAACACCACATTAACTTTCATAGCATGTGTTGGTGGTTCTATTAACTTCCATAGCACGCTTCTGCTCTGCCTTCTGGGGGTACCATGGCAGATGCCATCCCAAGGCAAATCCCATCCCCAACCTCTCCCAGGCTAATAGTGCCATCTGCCAGAAGGCAAATGTGATCCATTCGTGTCTGCAGAGTCCATTTGGGAGCACCACTCACATGCCATGTAAGAGTAAGATTGTGGTATCTGCTGACCAGCTTTCTGAGGCTTGCCAATTCTAGCTGTGTCTCCTGGATGCCAGGGATGTGCTCAGAATCATTCCTGTATATTTCTGTTTTTACTTCCTCCCATAAGTTGTTTTAGGAACAATGAAGCTTGTTGCGGCTTGGGGACAGCAGCCTTCTTTCTAATCCTTTTGCCCTCCTCCAAAGCTTCATTCTCTTTCAAGGAGTGTTGGAGCATATGTTCTCCACAGGCCATTTGTTTGGAGCAGTGTTTCTCAGCCTTGGCAACTTTAAGATGTGTGGACTTCAACTCCCATGGCTGGCTGGGAATTCTGGGAGTTGAAGTCCACACAGCTTCAAGTTGCCAAGGTTGAGAAACACTGGTTTGGAGAGTTGCCTTACATTCGGGGTGCTCAAGGAGAGGATGCTGCTGGGCAAGGATCAGAAACATGAATGGCAGAGGTTGAGTAATTACTGGAAGGGAAGGCAATCAAAGGCACATAGGAATAGCATGTGCATGTGTGTAAATCTTTGGGTCGATGCTTGAAGCAGTGCTGGTCCTTGGTGTTTCTGTTCCTTTTTTGCTTTCCTTCTTTCCTTTTTGTTCCTCCCTTTCCAGTGCAGACTTGCTGCTGCCTGTCCAACCAATGGGGAACGAACTGGTAATATCATAAAGCCTTGCCAGCACTTCCCCAGTAACTGACTTCCCCAGGTTCTTGGAAATTGCCTACTGAATTCCAACCCCAAAGCCAAATTATATCTTCCTAATGTCACAGTCCTGTCCCAAATAAACAGCACTCTCATACAGTCGGTTACAAGACAGTGTCTTGTATTGGCAGGTGACACAAAACGGATCAAAGATCAGAGTAATTCATGAGTTACAAGCAATGATAATAAGTACATTCCCCACCCCCACCCCATCAAAGAATTCTGTCTCTTTCTGTCTCTCATTTTTGGTGCGAATCCATTGATCTCAAGGCTGCCTGCTCTGATCTGTCCAGGATGCTGATCGCTGGTAATCCACACTCCCCTGTCTGCTGCTTCCCTCCCGTCTGTCCATCGAGTTGCGTTGATGGGCTGATGTGCGTTTCCTCTCCTGGTGCCTTGTGCAAACAAGTCAGTGGTGAAGTTGGTGTCAGGTTGGTGCCTGCAGGGGTTGCCTTCCTGACACGTAAACTGATTCTAACCCCGTTTATACAGCAAGTGAAGGTTGTATTTACACATAATGGCTGGTAGAACAGATTTCTTCTTCATGGAAACCCCAGTGTAGGTCACAGAGATCTCCTGCCTGCCTTATGCTGCAGCATGTTTCACCCACTCCCAAACCACAGTGTTTCCCACTGGCTTCCGAATAAGAACAGGGACTCGAGTTCCTCTTCTCTCTGGACATGTTCTTTCTGCCAAATCTTTTGTCAGCCTGCCCCTGATAGCCTCTCATGGGGCCCTCAATTCCATCCTTCCCTGGTTGTCCCATTTTATTCAGATTTCCCTCTAAACCAGCTCTCATTTGATTGCTGTCACAACCTTGGATTTCTCCTGATTGATTAGCTCTTAGTTCTGTCATTTCATTGGACCTTCTGCTTATTAACAGGCCAACATCTGCCTAGAGTTAGTTTTTGAATCAATTGCCAACTGGCTGAGATCAAGTTTTCAGTGCTCTGAATTTGTATATAAGGATAAGTAAGCCCCCCTCCCCAACCCCGCAGTATCTAGTATATTCTGCCCTCAGCATAAACTCTTGCACAATGATTGACATTTGCACTTAACACTAAGTAACATAATTATCAGGTGATTTGGGGGGGGGGTGCCTCCTGGTAAGTACCTAAACAGGTCCATTGCCATTTTCAAAAATGGTTTAGAATTGCCTGTTTCCTAGGGCTGAGAGAGAGTGACTGGCCCAAGGTCACCCTGCTGGCTTCATGTCTAAGGCAGGACTAGAACTATAGTCTACTCATTTCTAGCCTGGAGCCTTAACCACTAGGCCAGCTTTTCTCAACCTTTTGACCCTGGAGGAACCCTTGAAATATTTTTCAGGCCTGGGGGAACACCTGCACATTCAGGCTCAAATATAGGCCTGAAGTTACAAAATTATTGTATTCGCTTCATGTATAGGCATATATGCATTACCAGTATTCTTAAACTAAAAATAAAGAATGAAACTTACCTCTTTAATGTGAAGTTGCCTGAATTTGAAATAATTTTTAAATAAATCGTGATCTCCCAGGGAATCCCTAGTGACCTCTCATGGAACACTAGGCTTCCACGGTACCCTGGTTGAGAAACCTTGCATTAGACCAAACTGGCTCTCCATCAGATGATTAGTAAATTATATTCTGTTCACAAAATATAAAAACAAAATACTAAAACTTAATTTGATCAAGGACAATAAAACCAAACTGCCACATTGTGAATTAATGTTGAATGCTCTCTGAGTAAGTTTTTTAAAAAGTAGAATTTATGTATTTAGATACATTCTATTATCCTTGCCATGGGGAGATACAAGATGGGCACTGAAGCCCCAGCCCCAACCCCAGCCCCAGCCTGGGCTTCCACATTGGTATTTGAGATTATATCATTTAAATATTCCAGGTCCTGAATTCTCCACCTGAGACTCAGTTGGTTGCAGACATTTGGGAGTCTATAATATTCAAGCTTCCGGTATATAACACCTCCCACAAGTATATTTGGATGTGTAACATCTGCTATATTATGAACATTATATCTGCAGAAATATTGTATTCTATTAAAAAGAAAAACCTATACAATGTATAAAAAAGACTCGGATTTACACTCAAATCCCAGCTGTCATAAAATAATTATACGATATTTTTCAGTGTTATTCTCCTATTATCAAATAAGAATAACTGTTGCTGTGAAGACAAAATTAAGTTTGTAGAGCATTCTGCATGTTGCAGATTATATAAATAGGATCTGAAGAATAACAGATATTTGCCATTGAAGCTGTTATAATATAATATAATTATTATATTATAATTATTATAAATAACAGAATAGAATAGAATATAAGTGTTTTTCATATCTTTTAGAATAAAATTCCATTTTGTTCTGGAGACACACACATGCATAACAGATTTTAGCTGCTTTGAATAGTTTTATAGAAATAAGGAAGTAAATAGGCAAGGTACATAAGGAACAGCATCTGTGTAAGTGTCTGAAAGTGAATATATTCTGCTTTCCTATTAAAAGATATCCAGTATGACCACGTTCTTAAGCAGTGTTGTTCTCAGTGTAGATCTCTGAAGACTTTCATTCATACTTCCACTGGGTAAATTTTTCACTTGTCACACAATTTTGGAAATTCAGCTTTAAATACCTTGTTTGTTAATACTCCAACCTTTCACAAAGGCTGGGCCGGCCCAGGTTCCCTTTGAAGCTATGTAAATTGGAGATGGGCAACTATAACAAATTTAAATAAACAAACAAATAACAATAAATTCCTCCTCATAGTCCTCTTTCTCTCTTTCTTTCCTTACATCTAAATGGGACCTTTTCCTCTCCTCATATCCTACAGTCCCTTGAACATCCTTTTTCTCTCAGTTCTGCATTTAGGCTTAAGAATAAGCTTCCATTCATGTGAATAATGTCAGTTATTTTGTGCCCCAAGCTTAATTTTTATGTGCTACAGATGAAAAGCAGAGGCTGCAGGCTGGAATCAAAGACTCCGCAGGTCTCATTTCTTCTGTGAGCAAGGGTTTCCCGCTCTATATCTTAACCATCTTGGCTTTCAGATTTTTTTCTACCAATTGACTGTAGACAACAGGCTTACAATTACTTGGGTGGTCCCTGGGTGACTTTTTAAAAGTTGTAGGTACAATTTCCTACTTTCCTACTTCCCAGTTCTCTGATAAAGAGGATGCTTTCATGGTAGTAAGCATTTTTGGTACTGCAAAAATTGGTAGTCCACTAATTCATTCATATTCATTCATTCATTCTTTAAGAATTCTTCAGTACTGTGGTTCAGATTGGTGGCTTATTTTTCTTACAGATTATCAGCTCTATTCAGCTTCCAAAATGAAAACTGTTTTAACACTTTTACAGTATGACCCTGTACATGTCTCCCTGTGCAGTCTTACAAGTCTTACAGTCTCCTTGTAAGTCTGCAGAGTTCGGTGGGATTTACTAAGATGAAAGTATCCTTAACTTGTAGCCTGGGGGCAGCTCCACACAAGGGTTATATGCCAATTCAACAGCAATTCATAACCTCTCTGATTCCACAGAATTTACCAGCCAAGCTAAGTTATAACTGGTTTAGCTGCAAAATAACCAAACCACACACAAAAAACAGTTACCTTTTTGCAGTAATGAAAACTGACAAGAGTTCCCTCTATTTACACCACTTTGGAAGGGACCAGTGGGCATACAGGAGGCCAGGCTGCTTTGATTTTTAAAAAAGTTTTCTTTCCCTTTTGGGTGGAGTTGAAAGTTTGTTACTCCAAAGGAGTGGAAACATTGGAAAGTGAGAAAGTGTCCTTAACAGTGATTTCCAGTTCCTACAGCCTAAGAAATATGTATTTTGTTTATACCTTTGAACCCCTTTCCCCCACTTCAGGCACTGCCTATGACCACAGTCAGAGAAGTTGAAAAAAGCTCCTAGTTGCAGAGGAAGTGACTGAATTTCATGCTACCTTGATCATACTTAAGAGAATTTTTATTATAATATGAATGGTGGTTCAATAGCTAGGCAACTTCATCTTGTAACAAATGCTCAGGTTTTTAATCTTTATTTATTTTTCTTTTTTGTGGGGTAAATAATACAACTTTAGTTTCTTCAGGGCCACTGGTAGTTTGGGAGAGGTGCAGTTCTGTGCAGATTTCTCATTGCTTGGTTGGAGAGAGAGCATTAACTGGTGCATGATGTTCCCAGCATTCCAAGATAGTCAGGATGAAGATGATCAGCAAGTTCTCTTCAAACTGATCCAGAAGGATCAGAAATAGTGCCTCATGGAAATACCATTCCAACCATTTTCCTGGCTGCTTTTCTTGCTTATAAAGGTTTCTTTTGAATTGTTTCGTTTAATTATTTTAATTAAATGCTGCTCAATCTTTCAGTAATATTATTTTAAAAAATGTGTTGGTGGTGTGGGAATGTTATATCTAAGGTTTTAATAAAAGAGCCAGAATACCTTTTGATAATGCACATGTGGAATATTCTGCAAGCTATAGTAATTTACATACAGACAAATTGAAAAGATAATTATAAACACGCTCAGGCATGTCTCTTGCACAAAACAAGAGCCTCTTCCATGCTGGATGATCTGATGCACACCATCCTGCTTCCCCTGAGAAATATGTAATCAAGCCTAGTGGGTTAAGAATATTGTGAGTTTTTAAAATGCAAACCTCTTTTGCATCTGATTAGAGAAGTCTTTATTCTTAAAGAAGGGCTCTACAAAACTCTGTCAGAGATATGTAAACTACAGTTAGTGGATCTCTTTTGTACAGACCCTGAGTGTTGCCTTTCTTTTTGCTGCTGCTTCTAACACGCTAGCAGTTGTGTCTTTCTGTCCTGCCGGACTTAACCATGCTTAACTGTGAGGCAGCTACCTCAGGCAGTGTAGAAAGCTGGTGTGACTTTTCACATTCTATGTGAGACATAACAGCTGTGGTGACACATTGCTCTGGGTCATGATTTGTTTAGCCATGATGTGTGGGATAGATCAAAACAGGCTGGATCCATGCAACATGCTAAGCCAAAATTAGACAAAAGGTATTAGGGGTCTGGCATGATCTGTGAACACAGCCAGTTCTGCCAATTAAATGAGCCTGGAAAAGGCTGGGTCCTCACACCAAGGCTTATTACACTGAGACATATTCACAGCCTATTCAAACATTCATACTTGTATCCCTGAAGAGGTCTACTGAGGATTAAAATGTATTCAAGCAAACATTATTTCTGTTGTAAACCATGCTGGATGTGAATTGTGAGAGTTTTAGTCCAGCATAGCTAGAGAGTGCCAAACTGAAGAAGGTGCTCAGCTTTAGCTCTTCACTTCAAAAGAGATGCTAGATCTAAATCCTCAGTTGCAGCAGACATTTGCTTCCCTGAGAGAATGTTGGCTTGATGCCACTGAATGCCTGGAAAAGAAATCTTGCTAGAATGACTGGGAGACACAACTTATCAAAAGCTGAATACAAAGGGAAGTGAGCAATATGTTACAGATGCACTGAAATGTTTGTCTTTGATATTGCATTATGAAAATCAGCAAAATTCTTGGTGCAAGTTTTGACTTAAAGAAGCATAATGGATGGGACTTCATGCATCATTTTGCATCCTTTCTTCTATCATCCCTTAAACTCAAATAAACGTGTCCCTGAGTTTACTGTTTGAATAACAAATATGACTAGCAGGAAACTTGAGATTTGTTCTTGGCCACTGCTGTCCCTGCATCCAGCTCCATCCATCTCTCTGCATTTCTAAATAAGTAGGAGAACCTAGACAGCTTTGCCTGACAAGGAAAGCTAAGCAGAGTTGGCCCTAATGAGTACTTGGAAAGGAGAGCAACTGGGAAGCCTAGGGCTCTAGGCTAGATCAGTATTTAGCAACCTTGGCAACTTTAAGATGTGTGGACTTCAACCCCCAGAATTCCCCAGGCAGCATGCTTGTATATTTTCTCTAATTCAAATGCATGTGCCAGGTCTGTGAGGAATAGTACATACAGAAAGCAGTTCTAAGATGATTTTGAAAAGCATTTATTCATGTATCCATTTCATTTATTTATTTATACCAATGTGCTACTCTGTTTTTGGAGACTTCATGGAAATAATTATTGCAGAGGCATATGTCACATGGCAAAGGATTGCATCTGACCCAATCATGTGAGTCTTTCCCACAAAACTGGTTTCCGCTCCTCGCAGGGCGACAATGCCACACAAATGATGCACACAATCTGCTCAGTAGAGTTGTATGAAGCAGCATATGTTGATAATGAATGCATGTAATAAATACACGTGGGTAGAACATGCAGTAATAAGGGCTCCATCTGTGGATAAATGGTTTCCATGAAACTTGAAGAAATGTAAAAGTCTTTTAAGGTAAGAGTCCTAGCAGTATCAATTTTCTATTTTAGGCAGATAGTTAACAGACAAAAAGCTAAACATGTTTGGTATGATTTAATAGAATCATAGAGTGGGAAGTAATCTTAGAAGACATATAGGCCAACCCCTTCTCACTACAGGATCCATTAGAGCACCTCTGACAGGTGACCATCCACCTTCTCTTTAAAGTCTTCCAATGATGGAGAAGTTGTCATTTCATGAGGCAGTCTCACTGACTGATAGCTCATAAAGTCAAGAAGTTGTTCCTGATATCTAGCCTGAACCTATTTCCTAGTATTAACTAAGTTCTTCTGGTCTTGCCCTGTATGGCAATAGAAAATAAGTTCACTCCCTCTTCTATGCAATAATCTTTCTGATATTTGAAGACCACTGTCATATCTCTTCTAAGTTGTCTCTTCAGTAGACTGAAAACACACAGTACCAAAGCCTATCCTTTGTAGGACTTGTTTTTCAGACCCCTCACCATTTTGATAGCACCAGTTCATCTTGGGGGTGGCTAGTATCATAGATCTCTCCCCAGCAAACAAGATCTGTGCTCCTTGGATTTTATATTTTATAACTATTTTATTTTTATAGATCTATTTATATTGTAATTTATATGTTTTAATTGTGATTTTATTGTAAACCGCCCAGAGTCCCCTTTTCGGGAGAGATGAGCAGTGATAGAAATTTGAAAAATAAATAAATAAATAAATAAATAAATCTGGATTGGAATTTGTGAAGTTGGATTAAGAAACAGAAGGAGCGGCATGGGAGACAAGCTGTCGAGGCTGCAATATGGCATTGTCCTTTGGCTTTTTCTTGGTCTGCTAAGCTAGGAACTATCAAAGAAGATAAGGTTAGTCTGGCAATAATTTATATATGACAAACGCATGCTGGCTCCTGTTAATTGTAGCATGCCGATCCAATCACACTGTTTAATAACCTGTTTGAGGACCTTGCCAACTACAGATGTCAGGCTGAGAAGTCTGTGGTTCCAAGTCCTCCTCCTTCTTGAAGATGGGACAGCATTTGCTCTTCTCCACTTTTCTAGACCTCTCCAATACTATATTTTAATTAACCTCCTGTTATAATGAGTCTGGAATCTTTTTTCTTTAAAAATGGATCTTTTACTGCCATTTAAAAATACATCCACTTAAAATTGTTATTAGCCTTCCAAATTCCCATGGAGAGCCAGGATATAAATGGCAATTTTTCTGGTGCAACCAATTCTGGATGCTTTAAACTAAATCTCTCCCCATTGTTGAGATGCTATACCAGTAGGATGAGGAGGAGGATTTCCTGGTGTACACGGTCCCATCAGGCTGTACCATTGGAACAGGTGAACGAAATGCCTTTGTAAATGCTGCTTTGGCAGAGCTCAGAGCTGATGTCATTTTGAGTCACACAGCCAGCAAAGGCTTGCCGGAATGTGGATCTTGCCAAGCCAGTCAGTTGTTCCAGCGTCATCTTGCAATAGTGAGACCTATACTTCAGGCTTAATAAAAGAGACACCATTGAGATGATATGTATAACAATCAGGTGAGTGTAAGGTTGTGTAGTTATAAATATTAAATTAGTTTCAAAATATTTAAACTTGGGAAATACTCAGTTGGCAACAGCCTATCTCTGTCTCTTGCATGTGATACCTTGTCCTTGTTGGCCATACCCAGTTCAAGGTTCTACAGCCTCCCTAATCAGTTTGTACGCACCAGGAATTCTTGCCAGAACTTTAGTAAACTAAATCCACTTCTTCATTATTTATTGTATTTCAGTGTTTTTGTACTTGCTTTATCAATAAACATTCCCATGCAGTGAACAACTTAGATAAATAGCAACCAACACTGGATTATTTGGCTGATACTGTTGACAGGATTATTTGGTTGCTATGTCTTGTGCACAAGGAGTAACACTATATAAACATTCAATTTATGTAAGTCTCTTGCTCCAATCTCCTTTGCATGGGATCATGTGAATGTTTAATTATATTTGAATACCAGCAGTATATTTCTAAGCCTCTGCTCTCTGTCTCTTTCTTGCCCCACATCCTTTCGTAAGATTTTATCATGTCATGCCCAGTGTTGGGAAGGTGGTGGTGGTCTAGTTTGCTCAAAGTTTAGTGATTTATGATACTATTTTGTTCAACTGAAGTTGATTTTTACAGTTATATTTTACTCCATTGGTCATATGTTGTCATTAGCTGAAAGAATGGACTAAAATACACACATGCACACAGAAAGCATATTGTCATGGATTATGATAGTGGTGACAGACTGAGGCAGAACACAGAGATGCCAATTCTCTGGAAAGTGTGTTTATTTTAAAAGAGTGTTGCTTTATTACAAAAGAAAGGCTACCTTTGTTGAAAAAAAGCCAACCCATTGCTTTCGTACTTACAGTAAGTTTCTATAGGCTAACAATCTTCTAAGATGTATTCTAAAATCCCTGTTTATCTCCCTATTTCCTGTCTTACCATTTTTCCCTTTTATGCTTATTTCATTTATTCAATAGCTTTGTCTTTCTAGCTACCTGCCTGCTGTTCTTATCCACGTGTTTCCTCTCTATAGCTTTCTGGAGTCTTCCCTTAGTCTTCCTTTTATTTCTGTTCTCTACATTCTGTTTGGGTCCCTCAGAGCCATCTTAATTCTATTCCATGTCTTGTCAGGAGAGCTGCCTGGCAATCAGCAGCCACCTCAACATGGCCTCTCTGGAGACAAGCGGTGGAAGATGAGTTGTCAGCAGGGACTCAGCTGCTATGGCATAGCACCACAAAAAAGAAGTTCCAAAGAGCTAAGAATGGAGAAAAGCTGAATAAAGGGGAATAGATCAGCAAAGGGAGAGGAGAGAGGAGGGGAGGGGAGGGGAGGGGAGGAGAGGAGCTTGTCCCAGGTGAGTGATGGCAACAGTGTTCAGTGGTGTGCAGGATTTAGTGGCAAGAACTAAAGAGCATCAGCAAGACTGTTGGTGAACCAAGCAGCTCCAGAGTCTGGGCACAGGCAGCCTCTACCTAGAGCAGAAGGTTAGTGTTCAGAGATGGATTCCCACATTAGGCTATATAATGTGACAATCCTCTAGTTTTTGGTTTAGCACTACAGGGCCACTTAAGGTATCTTGTAAATTAATCCCATTCAGAGGGCTGAATAGATAGAATTCATCTTTTGTTTCTCCAAAAAATTCCTTCCTATATAAACCTTATTACTACAGGGTTGTAACAGGTGAAAAGTAGCTGGTGCCTTTATCATTCCAATAAGGGTCATTAGAAAGAGAGACACAGCCACTAGATAATTTTCTGATTTGATAGCTTTGCCCATGACATCAGAGATGGAGTATCACTGGACCAATAACATTCAGTCTCACAGCAGTGACTGGTCATGAGATTCTTCCACTTGTATAAAACTGAGACTAGTCCAAGAGGAAGCAGCAGTTGCAGGAAAGCCTGCCTAATAACATCTGAGCAAGAGAGCCAGTTGATCTCTCTCCAACCACCATCTTTTCTGCAGTGTAATATAAACCTGTGCTGAAACCTAGAATCTTATTTCAGCAGGTAATCTTAACTAAACTATACCTTAACAACTCTACTGCTTTTATTTCAAATTCTTTGTGCATGGTTATTGCCTTTTTATTTTTCCTGTATTCCCCTTTTCCCAATACATCAGATTTATTTAATTTACAGATTTAGCTTCATTAATTAATAAAGGGATTTCTCATTAAAACCTTCTCCACATACAATACCACACAGTTATACAACTGCTCTTGTGTTTCAGAATTGGCACAATGTTTGTTTAGTTTTGCATTTCTGGATTTTGGGCTGGAAGAACCAAAATATTTTTCCTTTCTATTTTTGCTAGGGCTGAGTAGAAGGGAAAGTCCTCAGCAGAAGAAGTAAGAACTCAAAGCAGACAGACTAGGGGGTGTTGGTACGTTCAGCCTAACAGGTGGCAGCCAATTATAATTATCTTTTATTAGGGATGCCTTGAAGAAAAAAAATTTAAATTATCCTGCCTCCCATTTCATTACAAGCCATAATATAATTGCTTTGTTTTTATCTTACTATGTTGTAGGTACCAAGCCATTACGATTATAATCATTGTATATTATTAATGTAAACTGTGAATACAGCCAATAGTGGCCATTTCTTATCTTTCATGGTGAGATCAAAATTTAGTTATAATTGTAATTTATGTGTTTTAACTTTGATTGTAAACCGCCCAGAGTCCCCTTTTTGGGGGAGATGGCCGGTGATGGAAATTTGAAATATAGATAGATAGATAGATAGATAGATAGATAGATAGATAGATAGATAGATAGATAGAGTTGCGGGGGTGGGAGCGGGGAGAGAAGACCAACTACAGTAGGCATGCCTTCTTGAGCACAAAGAAAAGGCACAATGAAATGTAATGAAAATAGCAAAATATCTGGAATTATAAATTGGCTGGAAAATTGGCTGCTCTATGGCAGCCTCTTGCTATCACAATAACTTCAATATCCAGTAAATATCCAGTGGCAGAATGGCCATTGTCATCCAGGAGTCTGGTGGCCTTTCAGGGCCCTGCCCTAGATATGTCCAAATGTGACACTCTCTTCATGAGGTTTGGCCGTGAGAATCAGTTGGAACCCCTGCTAGCTTAACTTTCTCCCTGCAGTGTAGCAGCGTCCCTGCCCATGTTTCTCGACTTCATGGCTGACTTAGCTGTAGAGTTCCCCAGGCTTATGGTGCTGGGGGACTTCAACCTGCCTTCTTTGGGTATGGAGTCAGAGGTGGCCACTATGGCCACCAAGAGCCTGGTCCACTTATTTAGAGCCCAGTTCACAGAGCAGGTCACACATTACATCAGCTTTTTGTCTTAAGGCAGTGGCATGGTGATCTGGGATTGGAGAATATTAATATCAGTCCCTTGCCATGGACAGATCAAACCCTTTTGGCCATGGATTTCCCTGTGGCCACCCCCCCCCCCCACTGCAGGGAGACAGGGGCTATTCAATTTGCCTGCCCCAGGCGACTGATGGACTCAATGTAATTTCAGTCAAGGCTCTCATCATGGCTTGGAATAAACACATGGCAGGGGCCTTGGCCTGGATTGCACCCATGTGGATTCTCTGTGATCGCAGGTCCCATAGAACTCCTAGGCTCACTGTGGAGCAATGGGAGATGGAGTGACACAAGAAATGCCTAGAGAGCTGCTGGCAAAAGATGAAGAGCAAAGCTGACCAGGCACAGGTAAGAGCCTTTATTAGGACTTACCTTGTGATGATAAAAGTAGCATAGCAAGCTTACTTCTCCATTCTTATTGCATTCATAGATAGCCAGCTGGTGACCCTGTTTCAGGTGACTGGGTCCCTCCTAGGTAAGGAGGAACCAGGGAAGTCCTTGAGAGGTCACTGTGAGGAAAATTTTTGGCATCTGTTGGATAAAGTTGCTCAACTTTGCTTGCTTTGGAAGGGACCAAGATATGTCTGAGCTTGGGAGAGTTTGAACTGGTTGATTCTGTGGAAGTAGATTAGGTCTTTGCTGCTATAAGTTCTAACACCTGTATTCTGGATCTATGCAGCTCCTGGCTGGTCAAGGCCTCCTGGTAGGTTGCATGTGGTTGGGACCAAGGGGGTGGTGCTATCTGCCTTGAATGGGGCAATGATGCACCCCTTCTCAAGAGGCCAACCTTGGACACGACAGTGTTGGATAACTTTCTTTGAATCTCCAATCTTCCCATTTCAGGGAAGGCTGTAGAGTGGATGATAGGCACTCAGCTTTCGAAGGCCCTGGATGGAGTGGTGCAATGGTACATGGGAATGACCTTGGGAGACAGGAGGGATAGCTGCAGACTGGAAAACCCATGTGTAAAAGATATCTCAGCCCACAGAAGGAGGGAGGGTGTGGGAAATGTTTCAAAAGGGACCCTCCCTAGCTTTCCGGAGAGTAAAAGGAAAGGAAGGGAGAAATACTTTCAGGCTTGCACTATTCTGTTAATGTAACCTTACAATAAAGATAAAGTTAGTACTCCTGGTTGTGCTTCTTGTTTGGACTACCTCGCAGGGCTAACAAGTAGATTATTTTCAGTCAAGGTTCAGGCCATCTACAGTACTGAGGTGACATTGGTCATGCTTGTTGACCTTTGGAGGGCTCAGGATGGGGAGAAGGCAACCATCCTGGCCCTTCTGGATCTCTTGGCAGCTTTTGATATCATTGACTATATTATCCTTCTGGACTGGGTTCAGGTGCTGCGAGTGGGGGGCGTTGTTTTGCAGTGGTTGTCCTCCTTCTGCTGTGGTCAGTTCTAGTCACGTCTGGGGAAAGGGTCTAAACCTAGGCCCCAGCAATGTGGAGTGCCTCAGTACTTGGGTCTCTCACCACTCCTCTTTAATATCTACATGAAATTGTTGGGTGAGGTCATTCAACCTCATGGGGTGCAGTAGCAACCCCTACCCTATGGAACTCCCTTCCCCCCAAGATCTGGCAGGCCCCCACTCTCCCAGCCTTCTGGAAGGCCTTAAAAATCTGGTTCTTCCCACAAGCACTGGAGTGAGGTGAGACTTGATTCCAATGATTGTGTTTGTAATTGTTGATGGGTTAATTAGGGTGCCAGGATTTGTTTTTGACTGTTGGTTTTATTATGGTTTTGTGAGCTGCCCAAAGTTTTGACACAGGGAATTCGAATGAATGAATGAATGAATGAATGATAAAGTTAAGGCATGAGCTATAGTTTGTGAATCCAGCTGTCCCATTCTAGTTTTTTTAGTATGCCAGTAATAGAGACAGAAGAAATTAAAATCAGTGTGTACTTCTTGCATGCCTAAAGCTACGCTAGATGTTAATTAATTCAAAGGGAATTCCCTTACAAAGCTTTACTGTGTCATAATATAAATCACAAAAAGAATTGGCAAAATTACACTTATAAAATACTACACATGGTTTCCCTGCTACATTCTAAATTTAAGATGATCATCCTCAAGAAAAGGTTAGACCAAAAAAATGTTATATCTGTAGCTCTATTCTCAGCAGCGAGACAATTTATTTTAAAAGGAAATTATTTGAGCAAACCACTACATCTTTCTTTTGGGTAAGAGCATAGGTGTATATGTATATATGCATCTATGTATACAGCATTTTTGAATTAAAAGGGATAAAAACACTACAAATGTACTTACAAATATGGTATAGGAAACAGTTTGTTCCCTGCCCTTTCATCCTCTCTCTTAAAGCTTTTTTATTTAATCCATTCAATCATGTCTGATTCTTGGAGACTGCCTGGATAAGTCCCTGCAGTTTTCTTGGCAAAATTTTTGGAAGTGGTTTGCCATTGCCTGCTTCCTAGGGCTGAGAGAAAGTGACCGGCCCAAGGTCACCCAACTGGCTTTGTGCCCAAAACTCACAGTCTCCCGTTTCTAGCCTGGTGCCTTAACCACTACACCAAACTGGCTCTCTTAAAGCTACTGACGCTCTATCTTGGAAAGCAACCCCAGCCCCAGGAAACACACTCCTCTCCTATACACCCATATTCCAAGTCCAAATTTGCAATAGATGAGTTCGCGATAAAGGCAGGGTTGTTTCCCATGTCACAGTTCTTGCCTCCACCAGCTGATCTGATGGCTGTTGGGAGTCTACAGTAGCAAGGCATTGGCTGTATGTGCCAGTTAAGTACAACCAGTTTTGATCTTTCCCTGCAGAGGCTGCATCTGACTAGGAATACCAGATTCAGGTATTCAGATTTTATTGGCTTCTGTGCCAATAAAATAATTGCTTCTCTTGCTATACATTGGTAATGATGAAACCTGTACCTATTAAAAGCCTCCCTTTTCTCTTTAGCTAATAGTTAATTATTCTTATACTTGAAACTGTGGCATAGTTCACATTAAGGCCAGCCAAAATACAGCTTTTTTTTTTTTTTGCTTAGCATGTTATGTGGACCAATTGTGGGTTATAAATTACTGTTCATGGTGCAGCATGAAGTAAACTCAACCAATTGTGGTTTATTCAAACCATAGTTAAGTAGACTGGACTTTAATGTGATGCATGAAGCAGATCAGTGCTTTGCTATTCCAGGTCAACTGAGCAGGAATATTTGAAAAATTAAATGGCTTGTGCATTTAATCTCTCCTAATTCCTAATTATTTATACTTCCAATCCCTGTTCTAGCTTCCCATCATTTTACCCTTGCTCTACAAATTTATTTTGAATGAAGTTCAATGTTCTGTTTCACTACTGTGCCAATATTACATTGTACTTTCTATTTCGCTTGGTGGTGGGTCTTAGTCTGTGTATTTTTTATACAAGTCTCTCAGTGTATATATAAGCATACTAATCAAGTCTGTAACACAGTAGCACAGAATGGTAAAGCACATAGTGCCCATTGGGACAGCACTTCTCTGGTGCTACACATGCCCAGAAAAGACCCAGCCATTGTATACTTGAAACTCTAATATAGTTCACACATTCAGGCCAGCCAAAATATAGCTTTTCCAGTTACCTGGGCAGAAACAGCTGCAGCAGCTTCTTCATAGTTCAGAACATTTACTGTTGGAAGTCTCCCTTTGCAAGGAAGCCTCCTTGTAGAGTCAACAGTAGCACTGAACTCTAAGTAACAGTTCAGTGGTGGGAAAGCCTGAGGGGAGTGTATTTTGCTAGCTGCTACCATTGCCAAGCAGCAGCACCCGCTAAGGGATTGATCTAAGGCATCAGAAGACCTCAACTCTGCTATCTATCTGCAGGGAACATCTGAACAGGGAGAAGAAACTTGGTACCGCTTTCTCAAGTGTAGGAGCAACATATCCAGGCAGAGGCACAGAATGTAGATAGCCAAGGGGAGCATTATAGCATAGGAGGGCATGAAGAGCCCTCCTCCTGCCCCCCCCCCCCATGGAAGACATGGGGAAGGGAGGCAAAATGCAGCTACATGAAAAGTTTCCAATACCATTACATATGAACAATAGCTTTGGTTAAATATTGGCAGTGGAAAACAGGCTAAACAAACCAATATCATCTGGTGATAAGAGCTTATGAGCATTTACTATACCGTGCTATTTCTGTACTGCCTTCGATATACTAGACAGTCAGGGCGAAAGAGCAAGCTGCACTTAACATCTGATGATATGAAGCAGCCACAGCAGATCCATCTCTGCCTTTCAAAGAATACTGTTTAAGTCGGTGGAGGGAGCAGGATGTAGGTAGGGCGCCTTTCTGGCAGAGGTTTTGGACTATTCAGACAGTGGCAAAAAGAAAATCGCTATTAACCAGATCTGACCGCCATGGCTGGTCAGACGTTATCTTGCCTGTATCTGTACGGCGTTATGGGGGAAATAACAAAGTTGTGTTGGATACACAGCTTTGTTTGCCTCAGCAGCACCTTCTTCAGACAGTAGTATGTATAGTCAGCAGGTTGGGATTCTTCATATGAAAACTGCCAGATTCAATGACATGAACATTATAAATTGCTTTTGTTCTCAGGAATTAAGTATCATACAGAGAGAGAGACCTACATTATTTAAAATAGTCCCAATTAATGCCATGCTGGACTGTATTTGTGGGTTAACCTTGGCTACGCGGGATTGTGGGTTTTCTCATTTTGTTACTTGTTAGCCTTCAAGGTAGGCAAGGTCAAGAATCAGAAGCAGTAGGAATTCCAAGAATAATTTTTATTGTTACAGGGTAGGATAAAAGAATCTTGAAAGCCTGTCAAGAGTTTCTCTCAACCCCATTTTATATCAAAATCAAGGTTATTTTTTTTAGATGTTTTATCCTGCCTTTATTATTTCTACAAATAGCTCAAGGTGGGGAACATACCTAGTACTCCTTCCTCCTGTTTTCCCCACAACCACCACCCTGTGAGGTGGACTGGGCTGAGAGTGAGTGACCGGCCCAAGGTCACCCAGCCGGCCTTCATGCCAAAGGCGGGGCTAGAACTCACAGTCTCCTGGTTTCTAGCCCTGTGCTTTAACCTCTAGACCAAAAGTTTCTTTCTCATGCTTTCTATTTTCTCAGGACTGAGTTGCCGTTTCTTCTCCCTTAATGTTGCACTGTGTTCTTCTTCCTTCCCAAGGTGAAATCGACATTCTTTTGCATTCATTATTTTGTTTTAAACCTTATGTTAGTCACCCAGAATCACTAATTTGGAAGCTGGACTATTTTATAATTTAAAGTTAACCAAAAATGAACGCATACACAATTATTTTTGGGAGGTACATCAGAGGTCAGAGAAGATTCCATCTTACACAAGGGACAGGAAGCAATTAAAGCAGAATTCCTTGATTACGTACAATGGAATCATATTAGTTTAAGAATGATACATTCTGTACTGCTGAATGAAATTCCAAGAACTATTTTTATTTATTTTTTATTATTTAAATTCTAAAAGGATCCCTGGCTAATGTATTCTTATTATTCTTATATAATTCTTATATTATTTTTGAGTTAATTTGGATTGGCTTCAACATATTCTGTAAAAGAAATGTCAATTTCCAGAATCTGTATTGAGTCTAAAACAAAGACTGTGCGGTTTGAAGCATGTACAAGTTGCTCTTCTGCTACACCAGAATCAATTAAGAAAGTGAAAGCTATATCTGTTTTATTTTTAGGTGAGCAAATGATGAACACACTCTTCTCAGTCAATCATTTTCCTGAAACTTGGAAACAGAGCAATGACAAGGCTGCACGTAAAATGATATTTCTTGCCTACATCACAACAAGACTGATTGCAGGGAAGAGAAAGAAAAGGCAGAAACTTCTATCACTTTATCATTTTCTACTTTATTACTTCAAATTAACAACCACAATAAAGCTCAAAAAAGTCCAATATTTACACAGGAAAAAAGTACAAAATTCCCACCCCCCAAAGTTCAATTTTTTGTTTTTTTGTTTTTGTTTTAAAATTACAAAGTAATAAAAAGGTTTTTTTTTTACTTAATTAAAAAAAAAGAGGAGAGAGAGAGACACAGTAAGCAGGGTAAATAAATTAGGGGAAAACAACAACAAAAAGCTGTGTGTTAAACAGAAGAATTAAAAAAAACCAAAACGCCAAGGCTGATCCACTTCCAAACATTCCAGACTGCCCAACATGAAAAAAAAAAAAGTATTCCAAGCTACAGGCTGGAGGACAGGTGATGATGGTTGTAATGCAGAACCAAAGATAGATTGTTTTCTTGAATAAAACCTAAAATTTTAAAAACAAGAATGGGGCAAAAAGGTAGAAGAAATCTCTTACTGAGGAGGGAAGGCTGTTTGTCCTTTTAAAATTGATGGTACAAGGAGCAACCTCTGCAATCAAGTGGCTTCTCCCCCCTCCCCCATCATTCACGTACCCCTCCCTTTTCCTCAACTCCATCTGACTCCTGCAGGAAAAATAAAAATAAAAATAATAAAACTAAACACACGCAAACTGGTTGCTTGAGAGAGAGACTGCCATCCCCTGCACTAGAAGCAGGTTACATTTCTACGCCCTTCACACTTGTTGCTGCCTTGCACAGCAGATATTGCTACCCACATCTACACCCTTAACACACAACTGCTGCTGTGCCAGTCCTGTTCAGCTTATTGGTATGCCTAAAGCATCCCTACTTGCCCACGAATGCACACACAGGGGCAGTGGTGTCCCCAAAAGAAAGAATGCCTGAATGCAAATAGCAGCCTTCGTCCACTGAATCTCCCCTGGAGGCAGTGCCAGCTTGCCACTGTGGCCAATTTTGAAATGAGTGTTAAACCACCTCCTGAAGCTCCTCGGAGCTGGAATTTTAAAGTCTCCTGCAAACATCCTCCTCCCCACCCAAGAACAACAGAACAAAGATGTGATTAAAATTATGTTGGAAACCATCTTTTCTTAACTAACTAGACTTTCAAAATAATATTGAATAAGGCTTCTTTTTTTTTTTTTTGAATGATACATATAGATGGAAAGCTGGGTGGTGGCCATGGCCTGCCGGCATGAGACGGGCAAGGCCTATGGAGAGGAAGCTGCACACCAGCAGCAAAGGTGTTCCTGCAAGGGTCCTGCATGAGTGACTTGTCAAAGGCAATTTGGTTCGGGAACACAGCCGATGATCTCAGGAAAGACAAGAATGCCAACACAGGGCAGCTCCTCTCCTTGTTGCTGGCGAAAAAAAAAGTTGGCTTTTTTGTTTGTTTTTTCCTTTTAATTTGTTTTTTGTTGTTTTGTTTTTTAAAAGAAAAATACAGTGAAGACACTGGAAAAGGAAAAGAAAAGAGTGTTAAAAAGTGTTTTTCCTCTCAGAAATTAAAACAGTGGATATCTTCTGATAAACCATCTGGATTAACCCTAAAGAAGCTACCACACTTCATGAAGGATTCCCCATGCCTGTCAATCTTGGGAACTTTAAGGGCTAAAAACTCTATTGAAAGAAGAAAAGCAAACAGGAAAAAAAAACATTCCCAAAGTGCTGGAATCTGCACTTAGTTTCTAAAGCTGTACAGCAAAATTTTAGAATTTATGTAATATTGTATTATTTGCAAGAAGTGCAGAGTTACCTCTGGCGCTTTAACACATTTTCAAGTTTGATCATTTCACTGTTAAGAAATTTTCTACCAGTTTCACAGTGAATATTTTTTAAGAACCAAATTGAAACAACAGACACAGTGTTGCTTGAAGTATTACTTTATATATACTAGCTGTTTCCAGCTCCCACTGCTTTGAAATCCATAGTTGCATAGATCTAGAGCTGCATTTTTAAGAAAAGGAACATTTCATTCTAATGAACATCCATAAAATTTGCAGCAAAATTAAACAATGGCAGTTCTCCTTAGTCTAGGGCAATGTTTCTCAACCTCAGCAACTTTAAGATGTGTGGACTTCCCCCAGCATACTAGCTGGGGAATTCTGGGAGTAAAGTCCACACATCTTAAAGTTGCTGAGGTTGAGAAACACTGGTCTATGGTCATCATGTACCCTCAGCCCCAAGACAAATATCCACTATCATATATATCACCTTACAACTGGAAGTAATACTTCGTTTTATTAAATCTGTACCTGCTTTTCTTTCAGGAACTTGAAGCAGTAATACAAGTTTCTTCCCCTAATGACTGACCTGATATTACACAGCCAGCCTTTAGTCAGGTGGGGATGTGAACCTGGTATCCCCATCCCTAGTCAAACACCATAACCACTACGCTGCATACCACCCAAGATCATTAAGAAATGTTACCTCACAATTCTTTAGAGTCAGCCTTTTGAGAATGTCCCTGGTGAAACAATGCCAGTAAGTGGCTACTCAGGACTGAAGCCTGCAGTTCCTAGCACTTACTCTGCCAGTGGACATCAGTACTTTTATGAAATCTTAGTACAACTAGACTTGCACAATTCCACAGCAATAGATTACCATGTCACACTGTCTCATGCACACTACTTGAGAGTACTGGCTGTATTATTAGGTAGGCATAGAACATTATGTTCCTTATTGCAAGGACAGAAAAAACAGCCAGGTTTTCCTGTCATGGGATTTGATCATTTGGGCCTTTCAAACAACCTGACTATCCCGATTCCATTTCCATTTCTACTGCACTGGGATTTAAGCAGATAGAAAATATGCAGACCCTACACGAGCCACCATTCGCTTGGACACATAACAATGCTGTCCTGACAGAACAGGCTGCCACAGCAGACACTCACCTAAGCAAACACTGGTCTGGTGGAATCCACTCTTCATTTCCCCAGGTGATCAAATGGCACACTGGTCTGCAAGTAAACAGAGAACTGGGTAGACTGCAGAAGAGGACCACAGAAAAGGTACACTGGGACTGCCCTACAGTTTCTCTCTCTTCTTAACAGGTGAACCCATTGTGTCTCCCCTCCCAAAATGTATCTCTCTGTCCTCACCCCGAGAAAGATTTTCATCCATGTATACATGGATGACTTAGGATGAATGCATTCTTTTTAATTTTTAAAATGATATTCCCAAGCTGACTTTGCTATTCTTGAATCTACTGGAAAAGATATTTTCATACTTAAGTGGCAAGAACTTAATGATACAAGTAAATCCACAAAAGAGGATCGTGACGCCAATACAGGTAGTCCTCGAGTTATGACAGCAATCGGGACTGGAATTTCCATCGCTAAGCGATGCAGTTGTAAAGCATGATGTCAGGTGACTGCATCGCTTAGCGACAGCAATCCCTGCAGTTCCCACTGCTGTTGTTAAGTGAGGATTGTGGGTCGTTAAGCATGCACCTCCTTGCTACTTCCTGCTGGCTTCCAACAATCAAAGTCAGTGGGGAAGCTGGCAGGAAGTTGCAGGTCCCAGGCCGCTTTACAGCAGGCTGGCAGGCAGGTAAGTGGCTGCTGTGGGTGGGAGAGGGAGCGAGGGGGTGCCCAGGTGGCTGGGAAGTCACAGTGTGAGTGTGGCGGGGCTGGGGTGGCTGCTGCTGGGTGGGGGAGGGTGCGCAGGTGGGAGAGACTTATCTGAGCAACTTGCGACTTTCCCTGTTGGCTTTCCCATTGATTTCGTTTGTGGGAAGCCCGAAGGGAAGGTCGTAAATTGTGGGACACTGCAACTGTCATTAAGTGCGAGCTGGTTGCCAAGTGCCCAGATCATGATCACATGACCACAGGGATGCTGGGATGGCTGGAACTTTGAAGACTGGTCATAACCACCACTTGTTCAGTGTCATTGTAACTGAACAAGTGGTCATTAACTGAGGACTTGTTCAGTTACGACAGCGTTTGAAGATGGTTCTTAGATTCCAAGGAAGCTGAGGGATCACGTATCAATAACATTTATCCCTCTTTTTGGCTGATCAGATGGACAGTTCAAGGGACAGTTCAATTGTGCCCTTCCCTGCCATGATCATTTTTATCAGAAAAGGCAGTACATAAATATTCTTTTTTTTCCCAGTGAAATAGGATTATCAAGAGAAACTCACCTGTGATGCTGAAATCCGTGACACTTCTTGCCGTCCTGTGAGGTCAGATGAGGAGATGTTGGCAGGGGCTCCTCGGTGTAACCTCATGCTGACCTTGCGTTCCCTGTCTACCCGTGAAATTGCCCTGGGAGATGTGTTTCCTGGCAAGAGGGAGAAATTGTTACTATTTATAAAGTTGATGTTTTGCCGAGTAATATAAAGAAAAGAAAGAGAAAGAAGAAAAACGAAAAAAGTAAAGTTAAAGGATTGGAAAATGGCCAAGGCATACTAAGGCTAACATTCTATGGACCCCGGGAGAGTGGGTTTGTTGGATTTCCACTCTGAGGAGAGGGAGAGCTCCTGCCTCAGTGGTGAAAACCCCACATCAGAAATCCCACCTTAGGTGCTTAGCTAAGAAACTGCTGGTTCTTTCTAATACTGGAAAGGAGATGGACTGGGAGGGATCACTGATCTTCTGCAATTCTTCTGTTCTTCCTCAACAGGTCCCATAATTGGGACTAATCTATACCAGATTTAGAACTGGAACAGATGTACTTTTTTAATGGTTTTAATAGGAGATCCCTTTAATTTTTTTAACCTTATTTATCAGAGTACTTTCCAAAACAGCAGGTAGGGTTGACCAATCAGGGTTTTAGATGAAAAGAAAGTACTGCAGTGTGCAATAGATGAGCATGGTTGGCTATGCCCCTGCTACCACTCAAGACCACAGGCTCGCATACCATCTTCTGTCCACTCACCAGACTGCTGGATGCGGGAGGTGGGTGTGGAAGCCATGGGTTCAGCGACATTGCGGAGGCGGTTAGCAGTGGCCCCAGCAGGAGGGCCAGGAGGCAGCGCCCGTGTAGCAGAACCCCGGAGTTGCCCCATCCTTTCCTCTCGCTCGTGCTCTCGCCTCTCCCGGTCCATATCCTCAGGATTCCGGGCTGCCCCCTGAAATATTATAACGTCCCACAATGCTTTAATAACTAAGAAGTATCAGTCACTTTATATGCATGCACAAACAACTGCAACAGCAGCTGAGAAAAATCAGAGAAGCAAAACTCCCTGATTTCTGTCTGCTGAGTCAGAGTCTATTTCGCAGAGCTCTCCCAGTCACGAGTGGGACAAGAAGTATACGAGTAAGCCTGCAACCATCAGGCCCTTTGCCTACACATTCAGCTTTTGCTGCACGTAAGTGTTTATCCTTTTGGTTTTGCTGTCCTAAGGGAAAAGAAATGTGGGCAAGCAATATTCTGTCTGAAGAGTGAGTAAAATACTTAATGTCTTAAAATATAGTAAGTTAAACTTGTTTTAATATGGTAACTACTGTATATACTTAGAAAGAAGTAAAATGTGGGCACTCCCCACTTTTCTGTCTTACCACAAGATTTGTGGCCACAGGCCAATAAGAAAATACGCAGGACCTGGATCTGTCTCAGGCTATCTTTGGAGTTTCTGTGCACTTAGTCCTTGATGCTACTTTTTATGCACTATAAAAGCCACTATAACCAGTACTTGGAAATTCAAACCCTATGAAATGCTTCTTATTGCACAAGGAAACCTTCACCAATTTAGCACCCCATAAATGCAATGGATTTTGCCCCGCCCCCATCCTGCTAGTTGGAGATTACAGGAACTGCACATGTGGAGGGAACCAGGTTGCAAATATGAGCAAATTGCAACTGCAGGGATGCAAGAACATAATCCAGCATTAAAGAGAGAAAGGATTCATAGGCACTTCAGCCCCTCCCCACCTATCTGCAGTTCCCTGGTATGCAAATAATTCCACCATACCCCCCACCCCCCAACAAAATTAGGGTCACTCACAAACTTGAGCATATTCCAGTCAAATACATAGTCATAGGAGAAACCCTGACGGTGGAAGAGATTGCGGAACAGCTGCCTCAGATAAGAGTAATCTGGTTTGTCATCAAACCGCAGTGAACGGCAGAAGTTGAGGTATGTAGAGAACTCAGCTGGAGGAGGAATGAGAGACAGCAGCAAGGAACAACAAGCAAGAACAATTCTACCCTCTTTAGGCACTGTTATTTCCCCCTCCCCCCTGCCTATATACAGTTTCATGCTACAGATCCCAATAGCCCTAGTCCAATTCAGAGGGCAGTGAGAGCTTTCTGTCTGCAATGCACACATATACATTAACCTTGAGAAGTGAAATAGATCATCCTAGCCATCTAGATAAATTAGAAGCCTCCAAGTATCTGGGGGCAGAGGAAAAATTTGGAATTCTGAAAGCATGCTAAGGACAGTCCTTCAAAACGACTGCCGTGATGGATGTGACCCATCACAAAACAACCATTAATGAAAAGACAAACTGGGGAGGCTGCTCTCGACTGCCCTTTCTAGCCATCTCCACATAATTTGCCTTTCTTGTAAGCAGGTGGGTACCCAAACTGAGCTACAGGCCCCTACAATTTTTTTCTCTCTAGTAATGTCCCTGGTGTGTACGCAGACTCCTGAAGTATTCTTGGAAATATTTGTAATTCTCAATTGTGCCAGCTTTGTAGCATGGTATCTTCCTATTTACCTTTTTTTGGTTACAAAAATAGAAACAGTAACAGGCAAGCACCAAGACAGCTACCCAATAGCACATTGAGACTTGCAGATATTTACAAGGCTGAAGGCCCAAGAGATGAATGTTCATCCCGCTTTTTAATTCCTTTTCAGATTAGGATGAAGCTGGATGTGTTGGAGACGTATGTCCAGCTATTAAAATCCTCCCTGGAGTTCCCCTTTGTCTCCTTACCACTGAAAGAGGATCTAGCTTTTTTGGCTATGGCTCCTTGGGCCTTCTCCAAAACTGAGCGCAATGATTTACCCCCTCCCCCCACCCCAGAAAGCACATTATTTACTTACCCTAATCCTTGGTACTATTTTCACCTTTTTTCCCTCCAGTCCACCTTACTGAACCATCTAAACATGCACTTTTCCCTTCTAAATTCATATAAACTACATATAACCTGCATACCACCTTTTGAACAGCTGTTTTCCTCTTACGGTTTTTACAGTACAATCCTCCCTCACTCAGGGGCACTTTGGTAACTACTTCCAAATTACAATTGTTACTAAATGGCTACTAGAGGTAGGATTCATAGGAAAACATCTAGTGTTGTCTAGTGTTTTGCATACAGAGGAAAGAACTTCCTCTTAAATTGGTAAGATGGGCCATACAAAACAAGATTAGGACTATAAGTCTGGGAATGCCAGCCACACACACCACTTAAAGTAACCTAGAACTTGAGAAAGAGTACAGGGAAATCTTACAAGGATAGCCTTTGCAGAGCACTTCGATGGGTGTCGACATCTTCTTTTCACTGATGCGTTCATATTTCTGTCGCTTTGTGGCAGCCTTCAGGCCTTGCCAGGGCAAGGAGCCAAGATTGAAGTACATTAACACATAGCCCAAGCTCTCCAAATCATCACGGCGACTTTGTTCTGGAGAAAGACAGATCCAAATACAGGCATGGCTAGAGAAATTCCAGCAACAACCCAAAACAAGGGAAAATTAGTGTGATCAGCTCAAAACAACAACAGGGAAGGAGAAAAAGACAAGAAAACTACAGAATCTACTATTTGGTCAAATCTGCCAGGAATTGAGGCTTTTATTTATACTCAAACTTAAAATGCATGTTAGTGTTCACTGCTTCTTAAAAAGTCCTGCAAAACTGTGCAGGAAGTTACAGGCAAGGCTTTGAAGGTTGTACAATTTCATACAAAGGCAGAAAAAGCACTGATGCAGAAATCATCCTTAACAGCTTAGTGTCCATAAAACAGAACAAAAAACAATTAAACCCTTATAACGACATCAAAAATATATGTGCAAGATCTAGTGGAACTGCTACAGTTGTAGCAGGAATGTCAATAATTGCTTCCCCCACAACAGAAGCTAAATTAATTATATAAACAAATGTTAAAAATCCAGATTTCTCCAACATTTTAAAAAATTGACTAGAGTTTTGTATATGATTTCAAAGAAGAGTATAGGCTCTTTCAGTTTCCTATAGGTACCCTGTTGTTTGGCACTGACTGCAGAGCCAGATTACACAATACAAATATTTAGATTTGGTCCTACATTTCACTTCCCACTTTAAATTCAGATTCTCTCCAACATCCAGGGAGTGATTTTAATCAAGACCGCTATCTCCAAAGTTGAGACACAAGGAAAAGCAAGTTATTTCACCCTCATAAACTCTGAGCTTCTAACCTACTTTTTCATATAGCTTCCTATCCCAAGATTGCTATAAGCCACACCTTTTTTCCAGCATGTCTTCTAAAACTCAGAAAAGGACCCATAATTTGAAAGAAAATAATTGTTTTATATTTAAAATGTGAGAGGTGGGGTGTGGAGGTTAGTGGTAGAAATGAGGGGGAAAATGTAGTATATAATTAAGCATACCAGTTCAATGAATGCTTGGTCAACTATGATGGATTTTGACTCTAAACTTTAGCTCATGGCCAGAAAAGTGTATCTTGTCAAAAAAAGAAAAAAGATCTATCTTGTAATCCTGTACTTTGGTTTCTCTGTCTACTGCATCTATACCATTTCCTTATTGGGATTACATCCAGAACATTGGAAGAAATATTCTTAAAAAGAAATAAATGAGGTTTTTTTTTTCATTTATGAAGGGAGGCTTGTAAAATTGTACACATTTTTTTTACCCATACTGTCTAATAAAAAATCTATTTGATGAGACTTCAAAGCAAGATTCAGGATATGTTTTATCCAGTTTTATCTCTATCGTCTATCTGAAAGTCAAGAAACAACAGCCCAAGTTAAGTTTTTAAATTAGTAAGAAATACTCTTGCCATCTCCAAGATAGTGTAATAGTATCTTTGCATCAGTGCTGAATTAGGTACTAGGATACTCTAGCTCAGGAATATACCCTCTGGGAAATGTTGGGTCAGTCACTCTCAGTCTAGCCTACCTTTTAATAGTTGCTGCAATAACAAACTGGGATGGGGGGAAAAAACCAGCACATCATTCTAAGCTCCCCAGAAAAAGCTCCTGATATAAATAAACACATGTATCAGCCAAAGCCAGTATCCTAATTAACTATACCAGTGTTTCTCAATCTTGACAACTTGAAGAGGTGTGGACTTCAACTCCCAGAATTCCCCAGCCAGCAAAGCTGGCTGGCAAATTCTGGGAATTGAAGTCCACACCTCTTCAAGTTGTCAAGATTGAGAAACACTGGACTAAACCATGACAAAAGATGCTACAAACCAATGCCACAGCCTATCTAAGAGGGCTGTATACTAATTAAAAAGTGCTTCTAAGCACACAGAGACACACTTAAGTCCCTTTTTGTAATTACTGAAACTAAGCATGCCTTTTCCTGAGATTATGCTGCAAGGGGCAGCCCTGCAATCCCAAGAAAAGACATAGCTGCATTAAGGAGCTGCAGGCAGGTGTGATGTGAGCATCTTTCTGTCTTTAACTCTGAACTCTTGTGTAGCCCTAATATCAAACAGATCACTCAAGCTTAAAATTGTATGTTTTAAAAACAGAAAACAAGGCCCAAACATTGTCTCATGCCAAATTCTAGAGGCAGAGCCATGTTTTATATTTTGTTCCACACTTGACTGAATACCACTCTGAATGCTACTTAACAAACAGAATAGAAGTGTCAAATCTATCAGAATTAGATGTGCTGGGACAGGTAGGTTTCTTTAAAGCAAGCCTGCCAAATCTTTATAAAAGCAGGACATTGGCAATCCATTTTAAGTAAAGGGGCACATCAGCATGTCTTTCCCATCCACCCTGGCATGCTGATATGTACATTTCTGAATGCATTTTTTCCTCAAGATAAAGTAATTTTGTTTAGAATGTTCCATGTATCTGCATTTTAACGTACATTTTCCGCTTAATGTACACATCTTTGTGCAACACAAAATTCAGGAAATACAAAGGGTTAATGCATTGCAGTTTTCACATCCATATTGGTTTGGAAAGTTCAAATTAGTTAAGCCCACACTAGTGGGGGCAAAAGATCAACCTTTCTTCACTTGCCTGTCCCTGTCTTTTAAAGTCTCTCCCCACCTCTAACATACATACCTCAGGCAGATCTGCATTTTAAACACTCTGCCATTATTTATTTGGCACTATACTGTCACAAAAAACAAAGTCCCTGTAGTACATTAAAAGAAACTAATGCATTAATTGCAGCACAATTCAGTCATAAGGTTACTTCAGTTTAATCAATGCGTTTACGTCAGTTTAATCAATGCATTTAACAATCTGTTGATTCTGCTCTGTAAGAATTTCAGAGACCACAGAGCAAAACTGCAGATTTCTTGTTTAAAAGGCAAAAAAAAAAAAAAAAAAAAGGAAATCACTAGATTTCCTAAAAGATTTGTTAGTATTTACACAGCTTCTGTCACTGACTTTGCTCACAGCTGAACTCATACGGAAGTGGATACACAACCCAACCAAGAATCCATTTTTCATTGCTTCCCTCAACACTGGAAGCCATTTTGCATCATTAACAGGAACAAAACACAGGGCCGTCATCCTTATCCTTCTAGTGCTCTCCCTCATACCTGCCATCTTCTTATGCTGTATCAGAAGCTTAGGCAGTCGGCTCTTTGATATTTTTTCTTGCCCTAGTTTAGATCAATGAGACAATGAAATCTGACACAAGCAGATAGCTGTCTTCCAACGTAAGTTGCCGTCAAAAGGTTGGAGGATGATTTATTGCCAAGAAACAGCACTGAGCAAGGTAATGCTGAAGTCCTCTCTTACCCACAGCTTTTACACCCACCTTTTGCCTTTGTTTTCCCCTGTTTAAATCAGACTGCGAGCAAAGTGATTTGCATTTGAAGATGTGAATCTGCTATGACATTTTATTTTTAATTCCTTGGCTATCATACCCACCTTTTACTAGTTCAGAAAATAAGGCACATATTTAGCTCCCTACAAGTTCAAGATATTCTTGCCATCTAATGGATTCTGACCCCAAGTTAGCCTTCTATACCTGTTGCTCTGGCCATGCCCCTGGACATCTATGTGTTAACCTGAATGGCCTTCACACAATGCTACTATGTGGACAGGTCATCAACATGACTGGGTGATCTTCACTGCAAGTTGGCAGGAGCAGCAGCTCAGCTCTGCTCTGCTCACTGTAAGCCTCTCACATTATTAATAACGTGCAAACAAAGGGGACTGTGTTAGAACATATAGCAATGCATACTTCGAAATGCAAGAAGCTACCTATGTTACAGCACAGAAAGTTTTTACTTTTCCACAAATCCATAATGGAGCAGATATTCTATTTTTCAAATTAGGTTGAGAGTTAATTCTGAGCTTGTAGCCAAATTCAATTTCATGGTTATTTATTTATTCATTTATCTTGGTATGATGCTGACTACCAAAGTTCCCATGGTTTAAATCCTTTTGCCAAACAGTTAATTGTTAGTACTTCTGAAACCCTTTAATGCTATTGAAACTACCCACATTTGCATGGCTACTACTGAGGGACTGAATCCACAACTGCTAAAACTGAGCCTTACTGCATTTTACATTTTCCCCCGACTCCCACTTCCAATTCTTTTTATTACATATGCATGAAAAGTTCACGGGGATAGTGCTTTATTTCAGTATGAAGTTCAGTATGGGTTCTGGAAAAAAGAATCAGCAGGACTGGAAAGATCTAACCCCCTTGCATATACAAAGGTACTCAAAAGCCAGAGGGGAGAAATCACTAGTGTATTTTTATCCTCTTCCAGCTATTTAGACAGAGCCTGTTATAGCCCTTCTTCTGGGCACCTTGGAGTGTGCATTTCAGATATCTTGAGCTCTGAAGGGGGCAGGATATGCAGGAAGTCATCATCTGAGCATGTGAAAATTGACTGGAATGTATGATTCAAGAGATGCCTTTTCACGTTGCTCCTCCCAATTCTAAAGTCTCTGGCTGAAGTACCAATCCCAACTGTCCTCCAGACCTTAAACTTGTTCTAGGAATTCAAATGTAGGGGGGTTTTTTTGTGCACAATTCAGAAAATCAGAGACAAATAGATAAAACTAACTGCAGTCCATTCTTCTCCTCCCCTAAATCCTATTTTAAAACAACAGCGTAAAAGCAAAAGTTGGGCAATCCCAAGGAGGAAAAACGAAGCGCATTTGCTTAAAATTTATCCCACGCTTAAGAAGGGCAGAATGTGGCATTTTAAAGTCTAGAATTTCAGTCTTCAAATAATTCATTCTCTCTTTTTGTCAGTGGTCTGAAAAACAATATTTTGAGGCATTGTAGTTAATGCCTTGACTTCTCACAAGATTTCCCACTATTCTCTGAGGGCCTGTCCCCACCAAAACTCTCAAGACAATTTTCTTTACAATGTTTTCAGTAGTAAAGGACTGATCTTTACATGCAGGTCAGCGCAGGAAGACGGGGGCTCTGAAGCATGAGACAAATAATGTATGATTAACATGCTGAATTTACCCAGGGCTATTAAGTTGGTAGGCTGTGGCAAAATATTTTGCAGGATTTTCTAGAAGCATTTTCTACCTGAAATGGATTTTGGTTTTTAAGTTAAAAACACCATTTCTGGATAGAAAAGTAGTCAGAAGATACTTTATTTATGCCCTATCAGGTCTACTACCTCCTCTCAAAAGATCAACAAAACCTTTTTAAGTCCAACATCTACATAGTTGTTTCAGCTTAGAACCTTTAATTCAAAGGTTTGCCTTTTGCCATCCAACAAATTCTATTCTGTGATTTAGAACACCTCATCTTAGTTTGGTTTGAATCAGGACAAGGTTTTCATAAAGAAAATTCCACCAGGTTATTTCATACAGAAGAAACGGTGGTTTACAACATTTGTTAGTGATTACTTTGCAAAGAGTGTTATAACACTCATTGCAATACACCAATCTGACTGCTAGGAGTGAATGTTCTTCCTATTAACTAATCTGAACATAGTTTATCAGCTCATTTGCCCAAGTCCAAAAGAACCATCCATGCAAATAGCAGACAGGATTGATTGATGTGTAGCTGTTCCACAGCAGGTATAAAATGATGGAAGAACCTTGACTAGGTGCAAGGTTCTTCCAACCTTGCACCAAACTTCTCTTTAATAGGAAAAGAGAATCCTCCATGAAAAACACTATGTAGCATTGGTATGTGTCTTGGATATTGTCACTTCCTTGCCATGCGTACATATGCATGTCTGTCTATTTTGCATATGCAAAGATTTATATACATTTTATCAATGCAGGCATCATCCTAAATAGGAAAATAATGCTTTGTACCAACTATACATTAGATCTTAAACCAGGGTTTCAGTTTCAAAGGTACCACCAAGCCATGGCTTGTAACTGCTTGTTCTTATTTTGTACCTATTTAGCATTCTTATATTTAAGGGCAATACAGGTAGTTTTCATTTAGCGACTGCCTCGTACAGCAAACATTCACAGTTACAACAGTGATGAAAAAGTAAATTTGTGACCAATCCTCGCATTTATGACCTTCAAGGTCTGTAAAGCAAAGGAAAACTGAAGTGAGATTATAAGCACAGTCATGGTTTCACTTAGCAACCACTCCACTTAATGACTGAGTTGCCGATCCCAACTGTGGTCACTAAACAAGGACTACCCGTAATCAGGTTCTGTAATAGTCATGATTATTGTATATTAGTCTCAATATAGTATCAAACCTTTGCTAATACAGCTGAAATTGCAACCTATTTCAATTCTGGCTTTTGGTTCTAATTTGCCAGTTGATCAAATCACACTTGCCAATTACCGAATTAGAAAAGATGGATATACAAAAGATGATTTTGTATATGATAACTGCAGCAAGATTATTGCATGTACAACAATGGCAGAATAATGAAATCTCCACAGTGGAGGAATGAATTGTGAAAATGTCAGAATTTTCAGAAATGGCGAAACTGACTTGTTTGGTCAGAGAAAAAATAAAAACTTTTTGGAAAGGCTGGAAACCTTACGTGGACTTTTGGTGAAGAAAGTAAGAAATGACATGATGATCTATGGATCTGAAGATTAAGAAAGACATGGATTAAATGAGGGGCTGAAGGGACTTGTATAGTATCTAAGAGGGAGGAAGGACAATAAGGTTGTAATAATCTGTCGAAAAGAAGATCGGAAGTCATTTATATATACCTTTAGTTTCTTTTTCATTTCTTGCACTTTTGGTTTCTTTTTTTTCTGTCTTTTACTCTATGTGAAAAATCTAAAGAAATATAACTAACTAACCACACTTGCCAATTACCAATCCCTACTTTAACTCTTTGGCTATAATTTAATATAATATTATATTAATAATCTAATATAAAACCCAAACTCAATCCCTGTATGCTATGAGAAATGCATTCCTTGATAACAGCTGAAGTGATTCAAGTAATGAAAGAATGTGCATGTGTAACACAGTAGAGAACTATCAACTGATGAGATCAAAGACAATTTGCAACTACCAGTGTGCAGAATAACGTAAGCTAAAATTCTTCCAGGTGAAAAACTGGCTGTTCTGACTTTGCTGGAAGTGTTTTGGCTCCATTTTAACCTTACCAGAAGTATTCTAACCCTCAAATTGAAATGAAGGCTTGAAATGAAGTTGTTTTGAATTCTGAGTATTTCTGAAAAGGCTGAACTGTTTCAAGCTTGAGGCATTTTGCACACCTATTGGTAGCCACCTTTTCCAAGAATTAGGACTAGACTCATAAATCTTGCTAAGCCACAGTTTGTTTTAACTATGGTATGAACAAGCCTCAATGTTTAGGTTCATAAACACGCTAATCCAAAATCAAACAAATCAAAGTATGGCTTAGCACACTATGTCAGTTTAATCAAAGAGAAAGGGGTCATACATTAATTATGATGTTTCTCATATTCATCTTTCTAGGTAAGAATTTTCCATGAAGACCCAAGGCTGATCCTTACTTAAATATCCAGAAAGGAGGATGATAAATGTGAACTTTATCTTCTACAACTGGAAGCCTCCAATATGCGTGAAAAGCAACTTCCATCATTCCCAGGCCCAAATGTCCCTAACCTGGGGCTCTTTAAATGCAACTGTATTTTCCCCCCAAGTATGACTGTTGTTTTAAGTGTTATATGTTTTAAAACCCTTCATAGCCACTCAGAGTTGTGTGTAAGTAGATGGCTGTAAAAGCTGACATTATAAATTTATTTATTAATGTGATATATCTACCATTTGAAACCTGTACAACTCTGGGTGGCTTACAGAATTTACAGTATAAAACACAATACAAAATCAGTATTAAAATTAATAAAATCCATAACCTAATTTGCAATTCAAATACTAAAAATACTAGCTAAAATGTAATTTGATGTTAGGTATGGGCCATTGGTTGCAACTGATCCCTAAAGACCCCCTGGAAGAGCCATCTTTTCACCAACTACTGGGAGCTCATAAGGGTGGTTGCCATATATGCTCCTGGTAGATGGGGACCCTTGGCAGGCATTCCCAGTTGTTTCAGTAGTATAGTCAGAAACTATCAGGAAAGGCAGCTGGCTGGGGAATTCTGGGAGCTGAAATTCACATATCTTAAAGTGGCCAAGGTTGAGAAACACTGCCCTAAGATATTCAGGCCCTGCACCATGGATTATAAATACATTTAATACAACTCTCATATGGAATGACCTAGCCATGATGGCTGAGATTAAGAACTGCATCTCAAAACATCTGCAGAACACCAAGCTGGGCAAGACCAGATCAGCCAAAGAGCAGACAAGAACAATTTTAAAACCTACCAGTCTAACTACATTCTTAGGAACCCAGGGCTCCCTAGAAGATATTTATATGAGAACCAAACTACAATATAGTTTAATTTGGGTTTAATTTAATATATAAATCCATTCATTATGTTCAGTCAACCACATTTTCTTTTTTGGGATGGATTTATGTAACATGTCATCACCATAACAGATACCCAACATTATGGTGCAGCACTGGGAACCAAGCCAGTAGTTCCTTGTAGCAAAGGGTGGAATGTCTGTCTTACTAATCATCCTCCCACTGCATGCTGCCTAAGGGGGAACAGTGAACACATCTGAAGATTATACAGCTTGGTTTGTATAGACAATAGCTAAATCAAGGAGGTAAGTTCAAATTCTTAGCAAACCAATTGCATTCAAGTAACATGAACCTACTTTTTTAGTAAGAAACTTTTGGGGAAGCAGATCCCTGGAAGAGGATTTTTTCAAAGTTGGAAAATCACCCAGTCAAGTCAAGCCCAACAATGTGAACTAAAAATCTCAACCAACTCACCCACTTCTCCAATTACACTCTCTCTCAGAAGGTATTATGCTCTCATATTTGTGAAATTAGGCAATAAGAAAAGTCAAACTGAATGTTATCACAATTTTTGGACTAGGGTGGATCATTCACACAATTCAATTAGATAATTACAAATACAAATGCTGAGAAAGATCTAAGATCTAGTCACTCCTGCTGCTCAGAACTTTCCAGATAAATAAAAGTGTGTCCTGGATCAGATCAATTATTAAAAATATAATTATTCAAGGTAGAGAGTGTGTGAAGCCCATCTCTCACTCTTTCAACCAGCTAAAAACAGAAACTCATGAAGGAAATGCAACCCAGTATTTGTGGGCAATGTTCAAAATGCAGAGCATGTGGAACACTCACTGCCCTCCCCATCTAGGTGTGACGTGGATGTTTACAACACTTCCCATTGAATGTTTCTTTTATCAGTTTCAACACAGTCAGGTGAAGACATCCTGTCAACCACAAATTTCTCTGCAGCTGCAAAAACTATTTCTATATACAAAGCATACATGTTGTGCTTTGTTCATTTCTAGTATTTAGCTGACACAGGTATATGGTATCTGAACCTAGAGATTTCATTTTTAGTTTTCCTAACTAATTACCATTCAAGATTCACATATTTGTCCAACCCTTTAAAAAAAAAAAAAAGCCATTCAAGCAATGAATCCTAAAATATTTAAATACACATTCACTTGTTTGACTATATAATTATCTGTGTTGGATTCATTGCTTAGATCCCTTTTTACCAACCAGATCACAAAAGGACTTGAACTTCAGAGCTCTGAAACAGAATCAATTAATCCGTATAATTAATAATTCTGTAAGTCTTTTCCCCCCACTAAAACTAAAGAGTCTAAGCACCTGACCTTTTCCTTGGACGGGAGTTGTACTTTGTCCTCTTTTCATCCTTAAGCTTCTCTGTCTTCATTAGAAGAGGAGCAGCCAGTAAAGAGTACAGAATATGCTGGCTGATTTTTTTAACACTAAGAGTACATTGGTAGGATGTAAATGCAAAAATCCCTTTGATTGGCTAGCAAGTTCACCTAAAATTTTAACCAGAAATTATAATACGTCCCTGAATAACTGATGTCGCTGAAAAGGCCTCTGGGACAAAGGGCAAGCCAATGAACAGCTTGCCACAGCCAAATTTGGTCAATATGGCTATGACTAAATAAACTGTTGCCTTCTTTAAAATGCATAAAAAAGCACTTCTGAAATGCTTCAAATAGCAAACTTTTATCACAAGAAACATCTTTGAACACTCACTTCATGGCATGCTCCAATTTACAGAATTTTTATAAAAGCTGGCAGCACACATTTTTATCTGTTTCTGTAAAAACAAGAAACGTGCTAAGGCAAAATGTGATCCGGGGAGGGCAGAATAATCAAACAATTTAGGGTTCATGATACAGTGCTCTAGTCCATTTCAAGTCAGGACTCCAACATATTGAATTTTATCAGTGCTTCCAATTAATTCATAGTTTTTTTTGTTTTTATTCAACTAGTTTCAAATGTACTTATATATAAATTGGTTCCATCTGTAACTGTGGTAAGGAGTTCACTACAGTAAGTCCATCCTGAGGCAAGAAGTATACTGCAACTGAGACCTGATTTACAAAACTATTTATTAAGTCTGGGAAATGCAAATCAAATAAATTTATCTAGGCTAGGTTTGCATATTATGCTAAATCATGGTTTGCTTAATGGTTTAACGGACCACAATTGTTTGGCCTGCACAGTTCAAAATAAACCATGGTTTACATGTGGTGGCTGGGTTCAAATGACACATTAAGCTACAAACCAGCAAGCTGCATTTTGGCTTAACTTGCTATATAAATTCAGTCTCAGAAATACAACCTGAGTAAAACCCAAGACTCATGTTTCTGAACTTGACTCTTCACAATTTCAACAGAACACTTAATAATTTTCTACATGTACAGCTAATCTGAAAGGTCCCTTGAGGACAATATAATCATTTTGCACTGTGGTAGGGCAAGATACCACACAGTGAGAACAAAATACCTCAAGATTAAAGGAACTATGCTTCCGTTAAATTAGTAATTAGTATATCCCACCCCACCAAAATTATAACCAACATAATGATACAAGTTATAATTTAATTGACCTCTTTCCACCATATCAAATTGTCAACGAAGTGGGAATATAAAATACTTACCAATCCCAAGATGAGTGTTTATAGAGGCATAACGGGCTGTGCCGGTTAGGTTTTTGTTTTCCCGGTAGGGAATGTGCTGGTGGGTACGGGCGTCTCGGTACTTCTTGGCCAGACCAAAATCAATGATGTACACTAGGTTGCCTTTCTTGCCAAGTCCCATAAGGAAATTGTCTGGTTTCACATCTCGGTGGATAAAATTCTTGGAATGAATGTACTCAATACGGCTGATCTGGAAACGGATTGGGAAGAATGGAGGAAGGATGAGAGAGGAGAGGAAGGAGGTGCCCTAGAGTGTTCATCACACACATGGACTGAGTTAGATCATCTGCCACTTGGATTTTATTCTTATTTTTATACTTATTGTCTATTTGTAAGTGTATTTTTATATATTGTACTTATATTATATGCCTATTGTTTTAATTGCTTATTATGTTGTAAACTGCCCAGAGTCCCTCTGGTGGGAGGAGATGGGCGGTGACAAACTTGATAGATAGGTAGATAGCTAGACAGACAGATAGACAGATAAATTCATATACATTGTAATCTCATTAACTGGAAGACTCACTGTAACCTCAAAAAAGAAATCAGGGGATCTCAATACCTTCCCCAGTTTAGCAGTTAAGAAAGCAGAAGTGAAGCCCTACAGGTAAAAGTGGAACACATGCCCATTTATCCAGTCCTAGGCTGGGAGCCACAAGACAGAAACTTTAAGTGGAACAGGGAAAAAAAATACTGAGGGTTCTTTAAAGGTAACCCTCAACTTTGGCAAGAAGTCCCAGCTGCTACTCTCCTCTCATTAGTACCTACAACACAGCATTGTTCCTGCCTTTTGTTCTACAACAGCTAGAGAAGTAAATATGGACTTGCCAATGTTTTTCAGCCTCATCTGAGTGCCCCAGGTTTGGTTATTAAAGGGCAAGCAACTGCTGTGAAAGAGAACCAAGAAGAGCACAAGGAACAGGTAAGAATCAAGTAAAAGAACTTACCATCTGATCTGCCAGAAGCAGAACAGTCTTGAGACTGAACTTGCGGGAGCAGAAGTTAAAGAGGTCCTCTAGGCTGGGTCCCAGAAGTTCCATCACCATCACATTATAGTCACCCTCTGCCCCGCACCACTTAATGGAAGGGATACCCACTAAAAAGAGATGAGAAGATTGGGCAAGGGGGAAATATGCACACACTTCATTCATTCATTCATTCATTCATTCATTCATTCATAAATCTCTTTAGACAGTGCCAATGCCTTTATGAAATACTGAGATGCAGATATCAAGCATCAGGCTCTGAAACCTATGAACTTACCTCCGCCTTGCATCATCTTGTAAAATTTGCTTTCAATGTGGAGCTGTGGGTGCTTGGTTTTCACACATTCCAATTTAATGGCTACTTCTTCCCCTGTGGCAATATTGGCACCTGCATATGAAGCAACAGCAAAAAATCAAGCCTTTGGTATGTTTGTCATTTCATCTTTCCTCAAGGAGCTTTGGGGATTCTTCTCCTTTTTACCATTCTAGTAGCTCTGTAAAGTAGATTGAGCAGACTGGGCTTAATGAGGGTCACATATTCATGAACCTCATGGCTGAGCAGGGATTTGAACTTCGATCTCTCTAGCCCTAGCTCAACAGTACTCAATACTGAGGGAGTTTGAAGTAAAATGTGTATGAAAATAGAAACAAATTACACTATTCCAGCAAGCATTTGGGTGCCACCCTAAATATCTGTCTCCTGATGTAAATAAACAAACAGTTCTGTAATGTCACAGATAAAGTTGCCGGATGTTTTTAAGAAATGGTACTTTTTTCATCTCAAGTACACGCTGCCACAGCAAAAGCACATCAGTTTTGCAAACGATATGAATCAGAATGTTACAAGAAGCAGGTATGTTTTTCCTTTCATTTGTTCACTTTGCATCCTGAGTGGCTGAGACTACTGCTAATACCACTTCCAAAAGAACAAGGTACACACCGATAAATTGCAATGAACAAGGCAACAATCAGCTAGTTCTTATTTCTGAAAACCATGCAATCCCATGTGAGCAAATCCCCCCACCCCCTTTGGGTGCCACTCTCTTCAGCTTTAGTTAATTACATTGGACAATATAAAAACCTTTGCAGTTTAATCTTTTCAAAAATAAACCCTTAAAAAAAGGTAAACTACACAGAGACTACTATACAAAAGCTGCTATTATATTTCTGTTTTAATCAAGAGTTGACAGGGAGCCAAATTTAGCTGCTACCAAATCCAGAAACTGTTTTAGTATAGTATGTAACCCTATTTTTACAAATAAGGGGTTTTTTTTTAATGAGGGAGGCGATGTGCCTTTTCTTCCTTGTGCTAAGAGATTTGGCTCATATATATGTATAAAAATGACAACAGGAAGCAGAACACACAAGCTGTAAGCAATTACACCACAATCTCTTTCCTAATGTCAGAGTTGTGCAATGTGTCTCAATGGTGACTTTTTTTCCCAGACACTATAGCTTTTATAGCAGAGGAGTTAATAAGGCAGTTAGGGCCCAAAGTAGAATACACTCTGCAAGAACAAATACAACACAGGGAACTTCACAAATAGTGTCATGAAGAGGGTGAGCTATAAAAATTCATATCCTTTGGTATGCTGGGATTCTGATATGCCATTCCAAGCTCAAACATAATTATGCCCCTCTGGCCAGGTGAGAATATACTTATTACCCATACTTGAGGTCTGCTGTCATGCAGAACCTGGTGTAATCTAGCAGCAGTTCTCCAAAATACTCATTCTCCAGTTCTCCAAAACTGCAAAGATTTTTCACACTTATTTCTAAGACATGAGGCCACATTTTCCTCTTTTTTTCCCCACCCCCATCCCTCACGTTCTTTGCTCAGCACTGTAACCCTGTCTTAATCTTATCCAAGCACCTCCTTCAGTATGGAAATGCAGAAGGAAAAGGCTACGGGAAGGGATCCTACTCTGTATACAGTTTCAGTCAAAATGGAATAACGTTTTTTCACTTTCAGTGATTTTAATTTTCTAGGCTTTAATCAAGATTTATTTTTTTCATATAGCAGTCTTTAAAGCACATCTCTATGCTTTCACTGATGGTTCTTTTAAAAAGATGTTATCAATCATATTACAGTATAATCTGACAAGTAGCTTTTAAAAATGATTTTATGCTCTAGTGCAGTGCTTCTCAACCATGGCAACTTCAGGTTGTGGACTTCAACTCCCAGAATTCCCTAGCCAGCAGTCATTCCATCAAGCTATAGGAAGGGAAAGAATAGGAAGCTGGGTATTCCATGGGCTTAGCTGCCAAGTCAAAATTTCAGGCTGATCCTCTGTTTTGAATTATTTCTATTCCAGTTAATCAAGGCAAGACTCCCAAGAACTTCAGCTACAAAACTGATCCTAATAACTGAGTATTCTTTTTTTCATTTTTCCTCCCCATCCCGGAAGGCACGGTATTTTTTTATTTACAGCACTTATGACCCACCTTGCTCCCCAGGCTTCTGGGCAGCATACCAAAACTACAATAACTACAATAACAAAATGATAACAATAACTACATCCAAATCAGTATCTAAACCACGCCTTAATCATAAAACAAAAGATCAAATCCAAAATAGGCATCATGGCCATTCAGTTGGGACTGAAAACACATTGGTGTAGAACAACATGGTTATAGAATTGCACCAAAGTAGGGGCTGCCCCTATTTCTACAGTAAAAGTATTCCACAGGGCACGAGTTATTATAGAAATGCCTTCAATCTCACCTATACCCTGTGAACCTTACAAAGGAGCTCTTTCAATAACTAGACTAAATGGAGAGATTCAATTCTGGCAAAGGATTGCTTGGCATATCCCAATCTTGCACCATTTAGGGTTTTACCAGCACTTTAAATTGGGCCTAGAAGCCTATGGGAAAGCAGGGCAATGACTTTAGTATAGGTGTAATTTGATATTGGTGGGGCTGTCCTGCCAGCAATTCTGCTGCCAGCTGTAGCTTCCACATCATCTCCAAAGTAAGCCCCACATAGAGCATGTTGTACTAGTCCAATCAAATGGTGATCAAAGCATGAGTTTCTGAATTCAGGACATCCTGGTTGGGGTAAGCAAAGGGCCTCCCTAACCATGAATTCTCCTGCTGTTTATGCATGGTTGCAAGCCCAGGAAGCTGCTTAAATCATAAAGCACTTCCTTCTGGGGAGCACAACTCCATCCAGAGTAACTGCTGGCGCCAATGTTATCAGAGTGCCCAGATGTCTCCTAACCTCCAGCAACTCTGTCTCGGTAGGATTTAATCTGAGCTTGTTTTGCCTCATCCAGATTCTCACAGCCTCCAAAGACCAGCTCAAGACTTCCAAAGCATTACCAGCTCTTTAAATAAACAAGCACACTTTGGAACTCTACTTTTTTAGTCCTACAGTGCTACAAATCCAGCAACAGACTTTCTGTGCAGGAAAAGGCATTCTTAGTTCAGTAGAATAGTATGCAGCAGCTTACGAATCTTTAAAATACCACAGCCACACAAAAATTAGAAACTTGCAGAAGATGGGCATCAAAGAATGCAACAAGCAAAGTGCCCTTTCAATATTCTACATCGAAGGCACCCTTTTTCTCCCAGTCAGCAGACTGAATGATCTTTGAGAACTGCAAAATTATTTTCCCAGTGCCACTTTTAGTTTCAATATGGGTAATAATGCAATGTTAACAAGCTGAATGTTATCACTATGCTGAACAAGCAGAAAAAACCTCCATGCATTTTTCTTCATAATTGTTATTTCTCTATTGCAGGGCTATAGTTTTCACCCGTTTTCTTCCCAGTGACACCTTCAAATCAAATATCTCACTAGGGAATATGAAATTATCAAAGCATCATAGCCCCAGACTTTGCTGCGTTACATCTCTAAGGCAAACAGAGCCAGCCCTTTGCTCTCAAAAGAGGTAGCATACCTGTTGCACAGCAACTGCACCATGTGAACACTGGGCCCAGCAGCATTAGCAAGACAGACTGTTCTTGTCCTGTTCCACAGTGCTGTATCAGTTTGACTATGGCCTGACATACGATTAGCAGGCAATCATGCTGGCTGGAGTGAGAAGAGAAGTACCACCAAAAGATTTCCAAATACAGCTTATTCCTCAGGAACTGCAAAAACACAGCTCCTTCTTACAATTAGTTGAATGAATCTGGATTCCCAGGTCCATTCTTTGATTTTTTTAGTTCAAGATCTGCATTACCACAATTGTAAGTCTTTGGGGTTGTCTGAAAATGATTCTTTAAAAAACTTGTTTTTAAAATTCCCTGTGCAACTTTTTCTATTTTCTATTTCCATGGGATGGGCCTTAATTACTATAATAATACAACTGACACGTGGCATTTCTAGAAAATCTACTACATTCTCAGGAATTCCAATGTCTCACACTTGGTGTTGTAGAAAAGCTAAGTAAGGAGCAGAGAGGAGAGAGAAAAAGACTCTGGAATAAAGCTTCCAATGATCAAAAAAGCACTGTCAGGGTGCCAAATCAGTTAACTTTTTTGATAAAGAAAACTATTATATTCTGCAGCTAAACAACAGCCACAAATACGCACTAGGATTCTGGAAATATATGTAGAATGTGCTATGCAGAGGATGAGGCTGAAATCACAGGACACTCCCCCACCCCACCCCCACAAAAAAACCCATTCAGCAGAGATAGGCAACTTGATTTCATATATTGTTGGACTACAACTCCCACTAGCTACACTAAGTATAACCGATGATCAAGGATTGAAGGTATAGTCTTACAACATTAAGGAGGGGTATGCTTGCCATCCCTGCTCTAACATTCTAATGTCAGGTTGCAGACAACAGTGTCCACTGCTAAAGTCCACATTTGGTATCATTGGCAATATGCAGCTTGGACCATTTCTCTGTAACAAGCCTCCTTCGATTTGCTGCCCTCCAGATGGATTGGATTGGACCTCCCACTACTTCCACACAAACTCAGAATTATGGGAGCTGTAGTCCAACAAATCTAAGGAGTACCAATTCAGTGCCTGAATATATATATAAAAGCTCTATATATACTGGCACTAAAAGGGAGACAGGATGAAACTCCAGCACCTTCCTTTTAGAAATAAATCCCTGGCAAATGACAAATGAGTTACTGAGACTTTTGTACTTTTCTGCAGATTGGCAGACAAAGTCAGATATTATTACAAGGCTTAAATGATAAAAAGTTAAGCATAACGAAAAGAAAAGAGCCCTTTGCAATGGCTCCTGAAGCAAACATTTATTTTGCAATGGAATGAAGATCAAGACATCGCAACGTCAGCTTTGACATTAAAAAAAAACAGACTGGAAAAAAACAGGAACAGAAGCAAAGCTCTGAGTGAAAAAATGTAGTGAAGCAATCCCAGAGCAAAAGGGGAGGGGGAGGGAGCACGCATACATGAAGCAGCACATCACTAACCCCAGATTGAACTTTGTTCTAAGGTGCCATTATATTCCATTTTAATCACTGCCCTGAGGGCTAGATGTATATTAATTACTGCAATCTTCCAACTTAATCCCTTTCTTGAATAAGACAGAACATGGCACTTAAACAACTTTTATTTCCGCTACTAGATAGTCAGCCATTATCTATCATGCCCAACATGAGGAAGACAGGAGTTACACTACCGGCTATTTCCCTCTGCACTGCAATTCCCCCTCCTTTAGCTGGACTTCCATCATATATGAAGTCCATCAGCTGGACTCTGACTGCATCTGCTAAAATGATCAGCAAACCAAAGTTAATGCTGACATTTAAGTCGTGTTGTCACTCAGCTTTAGAGCTACAGCCCCAATGAGATTGGCCGGGCGGGAGGGGGGAGGCTGCAGGAACACCAGGAATGACATCTGACTCACGGTTTCAACCTCACTGTCTGCAGACTCAGGGAAAAAAGGCACCCATTTAGAACAGCAGTAGTTATTTTTGTGAATGGTTCTGGAATCCCACAAGCGATAAAAGTGTATGAAATCTAAAGACACCAATTAATACATCAGACGTTGTGAGACGGGCAGTTTTGGTTGGAGGCTTCACGTCTTTATGAAGGAGAGTGCTATCCTTCAATTAACATCTAACCTAGTATTATCTTCTCTCTCTCTCTCTCAGATGTCCTTCCCATCATCTGCAACTGAACTTTCCAGTTAAAGAGGTTTAACAGACAGGCATTTAAACCACCAAAATGAAGCACAAAATCAGTGATTTTAAATTTTAAACTTTGCCATCAATAGCTTTTCATGTATCTGTTAAGCAAAGATGCAGATATGGTTGCTAAAATGTGTTACTTTAGAACTCAGTACAGCATTTACAACAATGAAGTTATACACCCTATAATTTTTAGGTAAGTCATTCATTGAGAAATTTGTACATACAACTCACCTATCATCCTGCAAATTCAGCAGTGATGCCTTAAGCATGCCCATGTTCCTGTTTTCTTCTACTCTGCCTCCATTGGCCCTTTCCTATGTTGGGCATATCTTCACTTTATAAAAGTGTAATGTTCCTGCACGTATCACTTTAATCCAAGAAGCATAAACAGGCAGCCCAGATTAGCTAGGTAGGCTGAACTAATCCTGGAAGCTGGTTGAGCCATTTACATGACAATGAAATACAAAACCCATGCCCACGCTGATTACATAAGCAATCACACAGAAATCCAATGGAGTCATAATTTTTTTCATGATTTATTTATGTTTGTTTATATTTCAAATTTCATCACCACCCATCTCCCTCAAAAGAGGGACTCTTTAACTTGTTAGTCACATTTAATTGTAAGTCAAATGAAGAAAAAAATATTGCAATTTAAGTCAAATCTTTAAAAAATATTTGTTTTTATCCAACAAATGATCCTTTAAATTAGAGATGTTAAAGGCTAAAATGACAACTTTCTGCACACAAAGCATAATATTCTAACATTGAACTGCAGATTGTAGCACAAGTTGGACAAATTTTATTTAACCTGGATGCTCTTCAGACACGTATTTCAGATTGCATAAGAATTTTGGAAACTATTTGGGATATGGTTAAACAAGTAATAGTAAAGATCAGTAGGTTGTATAGTTGAGACAACAGAAGCCAACCCTTTTAGTTTGTACTATACATTAAATGCATTGGGACGCGGTGGCGCTGCGGGTTAAACCGCTGAGCTGTCGATCGGAAGGTCGGCGGTTCGAAACCGCGCGGCGGGGTGAGCTCCCGTTGCTAGTCCCAGCTCCTGCTCACCTAGCAGTTCGAAAACATGCAAATGTGAGTAGATCAATAGGTACCGCTTCGGCGGGAAGGTAACGGCGTTCCGTGTCGTCATGCTGGCCACATGACCCGGAAGTGTCCCTAGGGACAACGCCGGCTCCAAGGCTTAGAAACGGAGATGAGCACCGCCCCCTAGAGTCGGATTCGACTGGACTTTACGTCAAGGGAAACCTTTACCTTTTATACATTAAATGCACCTCAATTGTTAATAAAACCTTTCCCCCCTTACTGAGCTTGACTTCTGGTGACTTTGGGTAGACATCCATATTAGCAACAGTATGGAAATGGGTTGCCTTTACCTTCTTCTGGTAATGCTTTTTAGACCTTCTGAATCTAGTCTACAGCTGTGGTATTGCCTGATGGTCTTCAATCCAAGTGCTAACTGGGTCCAACCCTGCTTCACTTTTTGAAATTGGCCATGTCCATACAGTTACTAGAGGTTGATCTCAGCTCAATGGAGTATTTACTTAATAGAACTTTAGTACAACAATAAAACATCAATATATACATAGTCATTTTGTTTCTGGTAAAAGTATCAGATGCAGAAGAGACAGGAATGATTTTTTTTCCCATAACCAACCCATAAACCTTTCTGCCATGCTACAGAATTTCTACTGCTTGCACTAATTTTTTTTGTACTTCAAGAATTCCAAGTGTAGTTGATATTGCTGAATGACAAGTAAAACAATCCTGCCTATTAGATCCAATAACATCTTCATAATAGAAAGATTATATAAGAATTTCAAGCAAAATTTACCTTTACCTTTTACAAGACCAACAAACATAGCTTTTGGACTACATTTCAGTAATTATTTGCCATTGGCAAATTAAGTCCATAAGGCTTAGGTCCAAAACTTATGCAGAACACCAAGTACGTCAACAAGTCCTTTCCAACATACTTCCCTTCATCCTTATATTAGCTTGCACTCCTTTCACCACCTACTTGACCCCTTCTGATCTATCCCAGATCTCTGGTTCTTTGTTCAGACATGAAAAGTAGCATTTTTGGTATACAGTGTTCACAGACTTCAGGCCTCCTTCTCAACCAAAACAGCTATTCTAAAATCTGTATCATGTCATATAAGGCAGGTAAGTGGCTTTCAGTACTACAAAGAAAACCATGCAGTAGCTTGAGATACATTAGAAACAGTTCCTGTTTCAAAGATGCAAATGTTACTGAGAGTTCTTGATTGCTGATCTGAGAGATCTGGAAATGATCAAAAATCCTATGTGGCATCTACCCCATATCATTCAAGTGTGTGAATTGCATGCTTTGGAATCCATTTCTTTCAAATATATGCATATCTGACTGCGGTGTGTGTGTATGCTGAAGGTGGCAATCTCATCAATCTAAGTAAAAATGGTACTCCTGCAAAAATTCAGATGCACGGACAAGTTATCACAAACACAAACATCTACTAGTGTACCATAGTAGAGCCATGACATTTCTCCTTCTCCATTCCCCTGTCATTTTTTGTTACTGAATGGCAAATGAAAGGGAGGACAAGAACAGATGGGTGAAGTCAGGCGGAGATACAGAGAATTAACAGTCCAGGAAACAAAGGGAATGGATCCTCTGCCTGAAGAAGGAGGTACAAGCAATCAGGAACTGTCCAAGCAGATATCACCAGCATGCACTGCCACGCTGCCTTTGGCTGTCTTTTTAAAAACAGCTTGGTAGAGGAACAACTCAGGCATCTGTGATAATGACATTAACAGAGACTTAAACCAACTCCTATTAAATTCTTCCTTTGATCCAAGGGTGCTTTTCCCATGCTGCATCAGCTTCTGTTCTGAGAACTATACCAACTCTGTCATATTAGTCCACCAGTACTGCTCAGATGAGCCTAAAACCAAACAATCTTCACTACTGAAAGCAAAGTCTCCACATTCCAGATATCTGTTTACAAAAGCCATTCAGCAATAGAATCAGAGAATGCAAGAGAGACTTAGATGTCCAGCCTAACACAGGCCAGTCTCACCAGTCTGCCATCCAGCAGGCTTCCACTGCCATTCTTCCCCAGCAACCAGGTTAAGTCGCATGTAAAAAAATCAGAGATCTGGGTTGGAACACTGAGAACGCAGGCTGAATAATACATTTATGCAAATTGTGCAGATATTAATCAACTAGTATCTGACCCTTTTCCCAGTTCCAAAAATTCTGTAGTGGAACATTTACTGTTCTAATACATCTAAGTACTTACTTCATGAAATATATTTCGCAGGATGCTTTTTGTTCAAAAGAAACAAAAAAATCAGAAAGGTGAAAAGCAAGTTTACAGCAAGAAAACATTTTGTATTTCAGTTATCCCATAATCAGATCAGAATGAACCTGAAATAATTACTGGATGAGATGAATCAGGATCTTGGGAAAGCTCAAACCAGCCTACTCAAATATTGATGTCTGAAGCCTTCCCGAACTCACTACTCTTCAGGAAACCAGTGTCCTTTACATTCTTCAAACATACAATAGGATAACTGAGAATGAATCAAAAATAAACCAAAACAAAGACCTAAATAAAGCGTATTTGTCTTTGTCAAGATTGACCGCTGATAATTTATATGGAGAATCCCTGCAGTTTTCTTAGCATGATATGGAAACTGCTTGCCACTGACTTCTTCTGGGATGTTTTTATGAATTCCCAAACTTGACAGCACCTAGATTTTCCAGATCGACCCTCATCCAATATTAATAAGAAATGCCTTATGTTTAAATAGGAATTTAACATTTCATATCAAAGAGACATATTTTTCATCTTCTAATGTGAAAGTTTAAAACAGACTTTCCCAGCTTTGGCATCCCCCAGTTGTAGACCTGAACTCACAGAACTGCAAATCCAGAATGGTCATTGTTGAGAATTATGGGAGTTGAAGCCCACCTCATCACATATCTGGTAGAAAGGTTTATGAGTTTTATTTTGCGAGTTGCCCAGAGAGATTTGGTTACTGAAATACAAAAATGCAGTAAATAAAATAATTTAATACTATCAGCAACAGGTGTTCAATCTTCATCTAAACTCAACTTCTTACACTGAAATGAGATGTGCAGCACTACTCTTGATTCCTGCACAGCCTATAATACTCTTCCTTTAGCTCTAAATTCAATACAGCAGCATCCATAGGATGCCTGATATGCACTTTGGAAGCAATAACACAACTGCTGCATTTATGATGTCAGTGGTCAACATCCAGCTTTATATCCTGTAGGATACAAAGCCTAAATCAATAACAGCCATGTACTACTTAACATACACAGTGAAGCTGAGTTTTTACAAAAAAAAAGGTGAGCAAGTCATTTAAGTTACTTGAATGACATGATACTCCCTCCTAAGGACTTTGAAAAGACGACAGGTAAAGACAAACATCGTAGGAACAGAAAAAATGTGGTGTCTTAGAGAAAATCAGCTGGAATCAGCAGTGTATATACTGTATACAAGTAGCTTGACAAACATAGAGGAGTTCCTCCTGGTATGAGCAAAAAGGTATCTCCTTTGATATTATTGATAGTATTGGGCCAGGTAACCACAGACAAAAGCCTGGACTCATTTAAGCCCTTATATAATTTAGTAAATTTACAAACCAATTCAAGGGAAAAGATGTTCATTAAAACTCAATGTCCAGAAAATCCAAATGTACATAATTGAATCAATTTACATAATTTTTGCCAGTTTACATCATCTCTGTAATTACATAATTATATTAATTATGCAAATGATGTAAACTGATACAAACAATTTATATGTTGATAATCTGGATTGTTTCAGTTTGAGGATGAAGTTTGAACTAAAATTTGCTCCAGGTTGAAGTTTGCTGAATAGAGGTCTGTAAAAAAAATATTGAGATTTTACTGTATTCTCACAGTACCTAGATGTAGTTAGAAAAACACAATTAGCAACCCAATTAGTAATATTTTAAGGCTTTTTAAATGTGGAAAAGTTTGCTTTAAAAGCCGCTTCAGGGTCTTTTTACTATAGTAGGTCAGATGGTCTCTATGTTGCAGTCCACAGCAATGGGGCAAACCCAGAAAAGGCCCTACTCCTGCTCACCCCTCATTTTCACTGCAAAGGCTTCAACTGAAGTGCTTTCAAGGTGATCTGCTTCACAAGGTCATTCAAATATAGGAACAGAATATAGCAAAAATTAAACTTGCAAAGAGAGAGGGAGACATTTAAAGGCTCACTAACTTTAGCAAAAGGCATGGCTAATGGCAGAAGCAGCAAACCAGGCCTCTAACACAGAAGATGAGAATTTACTTGGACATAGATTTTTAGACATATAGAAGCCATAATTTTCTGAAATAAAAAGCAAAGAAATGAAATGGAAAGTTTAACAGATGCATATGATTTAACAGGCTCCTCACACATAAATCTATATCCAACACAGTCAAAATATCCCAGTATTTTCTACATTGTTTACTGTGACAGATGCTTTGATTTCCATTGTTTATGGAGAAATATGCATTCTCAAAATCAACAAAGAATTATGATGTCTAAGAGATAGGTTAATGTGGAGACGAAAGCAGGCATACTAACAAAGTCTGTCTTCACTGCTTATCATGTTTCTGAAATTGTTTTGTACAACAGCTTTTTAAGAGTTCTGTTGAGTGTAAAATTAGCTCACAAAAATTTAATATAACATCCAAAATAAAAGGACAGGTCAGTTGAGAAAGAAATAACCACAAGGTGCCATACTGATGAACCTCAGAAAACAGTGAAGGTGGTGAATCTTGTAACAATGCCAGGAAGCAAACTAGAGAAGGAGCATGCAACACGATGCAGTGTGGCTGGAGGTTGGGAAAGCCAACAACATGCAAGGGAGCCTGTGCATGCACACTGCAGAGGCATCATGTTACTGAACACTCCATGGGTAGCACTTTCAACACAGGACTGCAGCTTTCTCCAACCTGGTACTCTCCAGGTATTTTGAATCACAACTCAGTTAATCTCTGAAAAGTGTCACCGCTGCCACGATAGCAGAAAAACAGTCTAACACATGCAAACAGTTAGAGAGGACCATACCCAGAACACTTTGTTAGCTTCAGCAGCATAAAGAGCAAAGATTGCTCAAGCTTCATTGAAAGATTCACATGTTTTTAAAATGGATGGTCAAAGCTCTGACAGAAGTTATTTAAGGTAAATCCATAAGAGTGTAAAAGCTCCTTGTTCCATCTCCCCTTCAGACAAGACAATGCAAAAAGCAAGCATGCCCTAAATATCTGACTTCATTCCTCTGGTTCTTCAACATGCTGAGCAAGCAGTCAGAACTACATGAGAGATAAGTAATTTCTGAAATCAGCCTGCAACTAAATTGTTACTGAGGTAGCAACCACCCTCAACTCCCAAGTTTATTATTTTTTCCTGGTTATATGCCAGATGGTAAATCAACGGCTCCTACGCTGAGAATGGCCAAACATCCCAATCTTTTTTCTATCTCATCCCCTCATAAAGACCCTTACTTTAAGCCACAGACTATTAATAACATGTTTCATTAAGAATGATCAATATTAGCTCTCCAGGGCCTGCAAAAGTATTCTGGGGGTCTAACTCTTGAGAATGGGGAATTCCCTAACAAAGTTGCTGCAAGCTAGTAAAAACAGTTTTACAATTATAGAGCATGTGTACTCCAAACTATTCAACATCTGGCTGCCGGTATCCTCAGATGGCAAGCTGGAAACCATCAGGGACAAACAAGGGTTTTGGTCTACTCTGCCCTTATTTTTTTTTATGTTAACAGAAAATAACTTTGAAAGATCAGCAGAGTACATTCCATTCTCCTCCCTCCAGAGATATCAGTTCCTTAGCCTGAGATACATTTCTACAGTAATGGGAAACTCACCCAAATAAATATCTCCAAAGGATCCACTACCAATTTTTCGTCCCAGCCGATATTTGTTTCCCACTCGAAGCTCCATGATTCAGATGCACTGGAAATAAAGCAGAAAACAGGCAGGGTTAGGTTGGAGGAGGGCGTACCAAAGAGACCCAAGTTCATTCTTAGACATCCTCTATAAAAAAAAATTTCAATCCTTAGATATGGTGCCTGACTCTCAGAAAGCTCTTTGATATAATAAGATATATGGCCTCTGTTCCCTGACCCAGTGGTAGGACATTTAAGCTTTTAGTTTAGCAATCAGTGGCCTAATATCTCTTCAACAATTTGTGGAAAAAAGGGAATAAATCAGAGTAACAGTACAACCCAGTCCCCAAAGTAAGCTTAAATGCAAAGCCACAGTCAACCAAAATCTTAAATACATTTTTATTGAAGCAAACCTCAAAGAAATTAATGAAACTGATTTATAAGCCAATGTATTGATGTCATCATGATAGTTTCTGGCATAAACTTCATAACAGAGAACCTAATTATTAAGGAGATTAGCCCACTTCAGAAAAATCATTCTAGAATACTAGTACAGCAACAGTGACGGGTCCTCCAGAGTCATTCCCAATCATTAGATGAGACCAAGAAAGGATGGGAAATATAAATTAGTTCCCCAAATATACAGAACTTCTACTCTAACAACTATTCCTTCCATGCTTGCTCATAAACAGGTCAAATTCCTCAACTGCATTTTGCCACATTATTTACAATTAGGTTTAGGTCATAAATCCATATGCTTCTAAAATGTGACAGTAGGCCTACTGTCTTTTTTTTTCAAGCACACTCATCAACATGAGATCTAGCCAAATCTGAGCCTTACCACCTCTGGTGCATGTGGCAGGAGCAATCTCTTTGCATAGGCCTGTGCCAAATGGAGTTCTGGAGGTTCCCCAGCAATATTCCCTGATGGCCAGCATCTTGTGTTTTCTCCCTGTTCAAGTAACATGGATCTGTCTGAAGGAGGGAAGGAGAGACCATGGCTCCTTTTAGAGGATGCTGCCATACAGTTAATTTATGTAACGCATGTTTATTAAGGCACTCTTTGCTCTTGTGGAGTAGGCTGTTTGGAAGGGGCAAACATTTAGTCAAGGAGGTAATTTTGTTTGACAAAGCCCATCCAAACCTGTGTTGGCCACAAACCATGAGATTACAGAGAACCCCCAAAATCAAAACAGAACAGCAAGAGTCTTCTTCTCCTCCCCATCATTAATCTGAGGTTATAATCTATACATTTTTTGACTCATCCAAGCCAGGGTGATATGCTAATTATACAATGATTATGGGAGTATAAGAAAGAGCAGCACGTATCACAAGTTACTCTGGAAATGTCTCATCTCTAAAGATGAGCAGCTTCCAAGGTTTCCCTAACAGTACTATTAAAAGCACAACCAAGGGTTGAAGAAGACAGGATCCCGTGGCTGACCCATACAACAACCCATAACATACAGGAAATCATGGACCAGGTCACTGGAGGCCCATCTGGCCATTGCATTTTTTCAGCTAGTATGACCATGCAATTTCCTGGAAAAACACTAACACTTAGATGTGAGTTATCTAACACAGCATTAGAGGAACATTTCCAGCTGAGTCGCCTCCATAATACTGTTGTTTTTTTTTGAACAGGAGTTTTCATATGTTAAGAGAACCACCAATAAATTGGAAGGAGCTGAGACAGTTCACAAGCATTTCTCACTGGCAGTCACAAAAGAAGAATCCTAAATATGTCCTAATTCAGTAGACTTACTTTCCAGTAAGAGTGCACTGGATTGTAACATTAATAAGACAGAGCTTTAGGAAGAAGGTTTACAGAAGGCAGCAAGCACAGTTCATGGGGAAGTCTATGAACAGCCAGTCAAAAGAGGAAAAAATTGCTTCCACTCGTTATTAGATTGCTTTCAATCTCAAATCTTTGCTACAATTTGAGATTTTATAAAAAGCCAGTTCCACCTGCTTTCTCCAAAGTAGAACAGCCATTCTAAGCAAGAATTCAATCTTCTAGGTTCATCCCTCCACCCATCAGCTTAACAAAGCATATACTCTGTGTGAGTAGATGCTTATAATACACAACTATCCCCTTTTTTCTGTTATTCAGAAAACTACCTTCAGCATACACAACCTATTGTGCATTATAGAAATATACATCTTACATAAACAATTCTACATATTTAACCCCTACATATACACAGGCCCCACACATTTCACTATAGTGCTGAATCTACAGGTAAGCAATCTACCTCCGCTTCCAAACAATGATTGTAAATTAAAGGACTTTCATATTAGCCTTACTTGATTTGCTGGGAGTAGAAAATACACATAGGGTGACTACTGGCCAAACTGGGTGAGAACTAGCTTAATATATAAATAACACTACTAGGTTGGCAGACAGGAGCAGGGAAGGCAGGTTTTATATTAGCTTCAAATACAATGGGGGAGAAAGTGATAAATAAGATGCCATTTTTTTAAAAAAAATCTTAATGGGCCAGAACAAAGATACTTGTTCTTTTCTCTCCCACCCCTTTTGAACTGTTACCAAAAAGAAAGGAGCCAAAGGCAGCAAATCAACTGAACAATAAATGCAAGCATTAAAAGGAGATATTTAAAAATTGATAAGATCATCTCATCACTTAGCTACAGGCACAACTCAGAATTAAATCATGTTCACCTTATATGTGTAGGGCCAAAAATGATTGGGGGGGGGGAGGGGAGAACAGGGCAGCAGTCCATGAGAAATAGCACAAAACTTCTATTTGCTACATAGTACAATCCTATGGCAAGGCTCTGAGCCACTACTAAACAGCAATATTTTAGAAGAAATGCTGAAGGGGAGAAGGAGAGGGACAGAACCCCTCCTTGCTACCCCCTCCCCAATACCCTGCCTTGTCTGTGCACAAAAGGAGATGGCTATTTACAATAACATCCCCCCTCACCACACACACACCCTATTTGCCAAAGGCAATACTTTTAGGGACACGGTGGTGGTTACTAACTGGTTCTCCCCATTAAAAGAAAGCACAGATGGGGTTGAAAAAGTGGGGGGGACACCAGCCTCACTGCTGTTTGGAAATCACGAGATGTCGAAGCAGAATGGAAAAAAAAACAATAGTCCCCCTTCCTCTCCCCCAAATTGGACATGATGGCGATCTCAACTCCCCACCCCCCACCCCCGGTAAATCAACTGAGAAGAAAAGGATCGGGTCTCCTTCTCCCTATAAGAAAGGGCAGGAGAGGGAAAGAGAAGGGGAACCCATCCTGAAATTCAGGCGCGCGCGCGCGCGCGGGGGGGGGTGCCTGCGATCCTTTGTCTTCATCAAAAAATCCGAAAACAAAACAAACCTCTTGCTCCCCCCCTCGGTCGCTGAGCCTCAACTCCCCCCCCGCCTGTGGGTGAGCGCTGTGGGTGAGCGTCGTTCCCCTCCCCCGCCTAATCCCTCCTCTCTCAACAAAAAAACAAAGAGGCGGTGGGGCCGCCTTTCTCCCCGGATTTGCACCTCAAAACTTGCCCGGAGCCCCCCAATACTTACCCCGCCTGGGAGGAGCCTTTCTATCGCTGCTGCTCCGGGGGCTGTCAGGGGGGGGGGAAACCGGGGGGGGGAGGATGACGGAGGATTGGGAAGGGAGGCTGGTCGCCGTAGCCAGCGCTGCGCTGCCACCACCGCTTCCTCTTTCTCCGTGCTCTGCCTGCTCAACCGCCTCCCTCCTTCCCCTTCAGCCTCTCTCTCCTTCTGTGTACAGCCGGAGCGCTCGCTCATTGAGTTTCCATTGAGCCTCACGGCCAAACCCACTGATGTCATCCTACAGATCTTTGGGCCCTCCCTCTGAAATTTAAAGGGCCAGCATCTTGTTTTTGTTCCTTCTGCTTCTGGTTCCTTGTCAACAGCCGATTAATATTAGCGCTCGCTGAAAAAACACCAGTATCCAACCCTCCCCCCGCCCGCTATTTTCATCATTACACACATGCACAAAGTTTGCTAACAAACACTGTAAACACAAATGCCTACCGATGTCACATCTGCAATGCAAAACCACTGAATCCAGCAGAACTGCCAGAGGCTTGGGAGAACGAATGAGGGATGTTCACATTTTTCAACTAAGCACACTAGAGGCTACAGTTCTGCTCACTTACTTGGGAGTAAAAACAGAGAACCTTGAGGCATATTTCAGACTAAGATAGTTAGTCTAGCATATGTTTTCTTGACTATATGGCTTCTAAATTTACCTATTTCAGACAAAGGATAGCAGAGGGTTAACAACAGTGGAGACTTAACTGCCCAGGCAAGGGTTTTTTGTTTTTGCGTGTGTGCCTTCAAGTCAATATTTGACTCCTGATGACTGACTGGACTAGTCCCTGCAGTTTCCTTGCCAAGGATTTTCAGAAGTGGTTTGCCATTGCTTCCTTCCTAGGGATGGGAGAGAGTGACGGGCCCAAGGTCACCCAGCTGGCTTTGTGCCTAAGGCAGGACTAGAACTCGCGGTCTCCTGGTTTCTAGCCACTACACCAAACTGGCTAGGTTATTAACTCCAGTTACCTGCTACTAAAAAATCATTAATGTTAACAAGTGTCATATATCCCACTATATTTTTTGAAAATCCAAGTTTGGGTTAAAACTGCATCTTTCTTTTTGTTTTCAACATTTTAAAAAAATGATAAATTCAAGGCAACATTCATCTACTTTTATCTTCTTGGGCTCCAAGCCAGTGTTGCAAAAGTTGCAAGTCCTGTTTTCCATTTATGCAGGCATTAGGATCCATAAATACACATCTGCCTCTATTAAAAATATGACCTATCACAATGATGTTATAAATCAATGATTATGCAGCTAAATATGCATACTCTAATGAGAACTGAGATTTTTACAATTGTTTTATGAATCGCGTGATACAATTAATAGTGCAATTCTATTCTCTACTAAATTCAACAGACATTACTGAACATGATACCTGGGAACATGATACCTGGGAACAGCTTAAATTCCACACTTCCACAAACTTTTTTTTCCTGTTGGACTCCAAATATTTATCTCTTTTTACCTATCAAATTATGTTTATGTTGTAAATCTCTTATATATCATACTATAAGCATATTTACTCAGATTTTGTGCTGCATATATGAAATAATCAAACAAGCATATTTCTCATGAAGATTTAAAATCAAAATAACACTTTAAAAGCTCTATCCTGTCAACTAGATTAATTGTGAAATTATTTTTCCCCTAATCTGCAGCAACCAACAGTTTTTGCTAAATATTTATTACTGTATTGCATGTATATATTACCTTTTGTCTGGAAGCTCACGGCAGCAAATGTAGTGGAGTCCCCTTTATTTCGCCAGCAACAACCTTGTGAGGTAGATTGACTGGCCAAAAGCCATCCAGTGACTTGAACCTGGACTTCATCTTGACTTTTCTCCTTGAAATCCAACACCTTCTTCTTTACTCTACCCTGGCTCTTGATTTTAAGCATAACCTTTGAATAATAAAACTGCATGCTTCTTTCATGTTCAGGGACAATATGCCTGACAGTTGCTAGGGAACAAAAATAAGAGAGGGCTATTGCCTTTGTGTCTGCTAGGGAGCTTTTAAGATGTTTCTCTTGGATTTCTGTGGTAAACAGGATTGATTTTGCTCTGATACAAAAAGATTCCTGTTACATTTGAACTGGCAAAACCAGGGGCCTTTCCCCAGTTGCATCTAACCCCAGATCAAACATGGCCCAGCCACCTCTTTTTTTCTGTCATGTCCTCATGACATTGCCTTCATCTCATCCCCGACCTGTACCTCAGACTGCTTCAAGTGGCCTTAGCTCTTCTGGTGTCTTTAAGCAGGCAAAAAGCCATGGCAGTTTTGCTGTGGGTGCAACTGGATGTGCTGATGTGGTGTCCCTCTGGTGACCCTTAGGAGGTGGGATCATCCTGGCACATATTGCCTACTTTTGACTGGTGCAGGCTTGCCTCTCCCCTCTGATCCCTGGGTACTGTTTGCCAGGGCCATTCTATCTCTCCTGAAGCTAGTGGCTTTTGGTGGGAAGAGAGGGAATGAATCCACCAACCTGTCCTATAAGGAAAGCACCATTTGCCAGCATTGTTCTGGAGGCAGATGAGGGTCACCCACAGGGGCAGAAAATTTTAAGCCCGTAGAGTTTACTGCCTGCTCAGAAAATGTGGTCTTTAAAAAGTCTCTATGTGTCAGGATTGCTTGTAAGCAAAGTTTAGATGAACTAACCAGGAATTTTCTGATGAAAAATATTAAATTACATCCCAGGATTAGTTTAGTAAGATTAGGAGAAGAATGGTGTTGAATGGAATTTGCGTATCTTCAAACATGAATTCCCCCTTTTTGAAAGGGTTTCAGACCATGCTTTTAGGATGCCTTCAGATTTGGGGGCTTATATGGCATCCCATGATCTAACATGGCAGAATTAGTTTTACTTGCATCTCAGAAAACCTTGTAAGTTATTCAAGAGGCAAACTTTTAGTAATATAGTATGACTGTTCCACTGTGTTCCATTTTTTGAAATTTCAAGGTTTGTATCTATGGAACTCCCTGTTAAGATGGTTTTAAAAAGTTTTCAGCAAGACTTCAGAAACATCTGCCTCCACTGTAAAATAATTGCCACAAAAAAACCAGGAACTCTGACATTTTAGAAATTCTATATCTTGGTTCCTGGAGCATGCAATAGGCTTGGGACTGAGACTACTGCTAGAGAAAAGCTTACAAAATGAACAAATTTATATATAGAATAATTTACATTATAGAATGTAGAGTTGTTCTTCTACTGGTAAGATGAGATTGCTTAAATATGTAACTCTTAAATAAGCATTTAGTTCCTAATGCATGCACTGGGTTCATATATCACATTAAGGCATGATGTGATTTCATTGGTTTTGACGTAGTTTAGTGTATATCACATGCCTTAATGTGATATATGAACCCAGTGCATGCGTTAGGAACTAAATGCTTATTTAAGAGTTACATATTTAAGCAATCTCATCTTACCAGTAGAAGAACAACTCTACATTCTATAATGTAAATTGTAATTTTTAAACCATGTTTATGGCTCAGGATGTTGTGGCAATCCTACCCAATGATAGAAACTATAATTAAACAAACCATAGCTTAGTGCAATGTATACATTAGGTAACTTTGTTTCCCCCAGCTAAATAAGCTCTCAGGGCAGTAGCTTTTCATTCTAATTAGATTCTCTTAACCTTTACCCCTATAATGTTGTATTTTTTATACTGGCTTATATCCAACCCTTACTATATAATCATCTGAGCTTTTAAAAAAAATTTATGGCACATTTCCAACATTCATTCATTTTACTTTTGTTTGCACATTCCTCAGCAGAATTTTTTTCAAATTTAATCCTACAAAGCCTTTTTTTTAACTAGAACAAATTTATTGAGGAACATAAATGCCATCACAAAAATTCAACCTTTATTATTCTACTAGGGTGAAATTCAAAATTTAGCACCACCTAGAATAGACTTATTAAATCCATAGGATTTAAATAAATCAAACTAATCATAATTAATCTACTACTATATAAAGAAAGCTAAGTTTAAATTTCATTGTTAACCAGAGTGCTTGTCTATTTTTCCATAGAATATAGGTATACCCTTTTCAGTCAGTCAAATATTTTACTTTCTGCTAACTAAAAAACTATTAAAGACAGCAGTAATGACATCAGAATTATATAAAATTATATCTGAAATAATCACAGGAAGCCATCTTTTCAACAACCAGGTAAAGGCCCCTCCAGAAATGCAAGAGAGAACTAATTCTTCTAACTTGTTCTGGGAGAAGGTTGAACATTTACAAGCACTCAACTTTTATAGACACATGAACATGCACACAGAGAAACATAAAAAGCTTGCTGACCTAATCTCAGTTGACAAGTTGTATAAAATAGAGATGTAATTCAGGATTCTCACAGTGATGTTAAAACAATTTTAAAACACCAAATCACAGAACTTTTCAAAGTACCGATACATACAATGATTAAGTCTACTTAAGTTTTACCAGAATTAATAAACAAAAACATGTCAAGACTTTAAAAGAAAGGGGCAGAAAAAAAGCTGGTCCCATTCCAAAATGATAACAGAGAAAGAACGAGATAAATGTTTATAAATATTAAAGGAAGGCCTTTAATAGAAACAACCCTGCTTCTCAAGATGATTCCAGGCCTAGTATAAATTAGATCCCTAACAGAGGGTCACAGTAGAGGAATTTGAATTGCCATTTTGAACCAGTAAGGGCTTTAAACATTACATCAACATCTTGATGATGCTTCTGGTAGAAGAAGATATCTCCTTGCCCTGCTCTGGAGAACATGAGTTCCCACCAGCTCCACTTAGGACTCCTTTGATATTGGCAGATCTTTTTTCATCTCCCTGTCATGGCTACCAAACCAATGAACAACTGTTGGCTGTCTGAAGATATATTGTAGGATTTCTGTGATGACTGAGGCCAAGCCAAAGGCTTGCTTCCAGAGACACTCCAGTGTGCCCTTCTGCTTCTCCACCACATTCTCCTCAACCAACACTGAAGCTTACAAGTTGTGGGTACATGTGTGTCCCATGTGTCCATAACAGCCATCAGAAGACGTATTGCTATTCCTTGTGGGAGCTGGAAAGCAAGAATACCAGAATAGATAGAAGCTGACAGCACCAGTTGCCCAATCCCATCACCACTCATCAATGAGTGAACAGTAGCCAACTTACTCAATTAGCTCTTCCAGGCAACCTTCCCCTCAAATCTCCCCAGAGATCCCCAGGAAGATCACAGCATATCAAGTTGGCCTGCTCCCCATCATCCCTCCTTCTACCCAAAGTCTTCCTTCACAGAGACCCTCTATCAATCCATAGGCTCAGGCCCATGTCATCCTTATAGGTAGATGAACCAGCTAACCAAAACGAGAGGTGTACCCAGTCTTCACCTCATTGCCTGTGACATCTCCTTTCAGAATCATTCTGATATGGAGAAAGTAGAGCTGTCTCTAGACAAAGAATATGAAAAAAAGCCGGTCTCTGAATCCATCTGGATCCTCCAAACATCAGAGTTCCTGCAGCATGTCAGAAAAATCTACAACACTTATAGAGTGTCAAGGAGACGACCTTGAAAGAAATAGGCAAGAACTGTTACATAAGCAAAGATGGCTGAAACATTCCTTAAATCCTAGGAAACAAGATAGTATTTGGAACAGACTAAGGCAGGCTCCTCTGTGATTCACTGGGGTATAAGAGGGAGGAGAAGTAAAACACAATCAGGTTTGCAAGGTTCTGTTAATATAGCCTATTCCAATAAAGTATCTCTAATTTTCCTGTGTAGTTGGTTTCCTTATCTGGTCTACCTTGTAAGGCTGACAACACTCTAAGCCTCAAGGAAGCAGAATCGCTTCCCCATTGGACCTGCTCATGGATTCATGGGCAGCAGAGGTGTTCCTTGGCTAGCCATTCCACCTTCTGTCTTTCCCTCCTTGAGGCCTTCAACAAAATCCCAGAGGAAAGGTGGGGTAGGGTGGTGGGGAGAACTCAATAGTGAGGAGGATTCCTTTTTGGTTGCTTTCCCTCAAACATTATCACCTCAAAATCCAACTATTGATGTCCCTATGGTAGCACTGGTATTGTCATGAGTAAGGACAGGTATCAAGGACCACAGCAAAGAAGAATGGGGAAGACACATCCAAGCACCCAGAGGACAGGCAAATAGAGGTCCTTCAGTGTAGGGCCCATGAGGCCACAGCCATAACCACTAGAACCACCACCTCAGTTTTTCCAGAGCATATATTCTATGGGCCACACAACTAACTCATCTCATCCTTCTTAACTGTAGGGAGCTCATACAAGAGTTGAACACACTGGCCAGGGCTGCTGCTTTCATAGCAGATATTAGTCTGGTCAGCACCCAATTCTCAGCCAAAGGTATGGCAACCTAGGAGCCCGCTATGGCTGAAGAATGGGAACATACTTCCAAATCCAAGTTGATCCTAATATCTGACCCATTCAAAGGGGGCAAGCTGTTCAGACAGCCCTTAGATTAGGACAAAATAGAAACAAAGGACAAAAAGAAAGCCCTGTTAGCAGTAGTCTTTGCACAGTTGGCAGCATATATAGTAAATAACATAATAAAGAAAGTAATAAGTATCCAAGAAAAAAATATAAAGGCAAGGGCAGCAGAACAGTCAGTTACATGTCCCAGTTCTTTCACACTTACTGCATTTGAAGCAAACCCTGGGACCACAAGAAGCACAGATCATCCTGGGGGAAAAATATCCCAAAGCAAGACATACCAGCCTAAACCTCAGTCTTGAGGAACAAAAAGTGGAGGGTGTAAACAACAACAACATCTCAGCCTCCATGTAAACAGGAGGCTAATGCATTTCACAGGCCTATAGACCAGATAACAGACTGATGAGTCTTAAAGAGAGTTTCACATGGTTATAGTAAAGAATTCACCAATACCAGTTGTGACCCCTCTTGGAATGGGAGCATATATTCACTGTCACTCATTCCATAGCCATCTCTTGCTTGGATTACAGCAATATGCTTTACATGGGCCTGCCCTTGAAGAGCATTCACAAGCTGGAGCTGGCCTAGAGAAGAGTTGCACAAATAATTGTGGGTGTGGCTTGGGAGATACACTGGTTCACTCTGGATCCCTTCTCTCTGGGACTGCCTTCCACAGGGACTGTGGAAGTGCTTCTTTTTAGTTGCAGCCATTCCTTGGGAATAGCTTGGCTCCAGACACTGGAATGACCTCTTCCCTCCTGGCCTTGAGAAAATATGTGAAAGTGTGGCTGTTTCATCAGGCTACCAGGGCTAGAATATTAAGACTTGTCCCTCTGGTGAGGAAGAGTGTTTGAATTTTGGTACCAATGATTGCAGTATTCCCATTTTTTTCTTTTACATTTTTTCCCTTATTATAGTATAGTATAGTATAGTATAGTATATTAGTAGTACAGTAGTATTCTATATACTATATATACACCCTATATTGCAATGTTTCACAACCTTGGCAGCTTGAAGATGTTGGACTTCAACTCCCAGAATTCCCCAGCCAGCATAGCTGGCTGAGGAATTCTGGGACTTGAAGTCCACACATCTTCAAGCTGCCAAGGTTTTGAAACATTGCAATATAGGGTGTATACTGTATATTGTATATATATCCTGCTATATCCTATATGTTCTATAATAATATTAACAATATAGTATATTTGTAAAAAATCAGTCGCAACAAATCTTTCTCCTATTTTAGACAGTATTTTAGATTGGCTCTGACATTTTAAAGAGTTGTATGGTGAGGAAGAGTTTCCTTCCTCCTGTGTTCATCTCTAGCAATTCTTTCATCCTCTTGTGCCTTGAAGTTCCTTTGCTACTGACCATTACTCCCCGTTGATCAACACAGCTTTTATGCAGAACATTCATCTGACAGTTCTATGGCTGTTAAGCAGATGCCTGCTGTCTTATTTAATATCTTTGTTTCAGGGCCTGTGTCCCTCCTGCCAAACTAACATTTGATGATGTACTTTTTTCACCCTCATCTAACAGCACTAAATTGCCCCTGGACTCTAGAAGGCACTTATCTAGGTTAGGAGGCTGTTCTGTCTTGTGTCCTTGGGAGGCCAGCAAAAATAAGAGATAATTTAATTATTACTGGAAATAGAAGGACAGCACAACAATTTTACCAGGCAATGGCTTTATTCTAGAAGGAACCTCCTTTTAAAAAGAGATCCTAACAACAGGTAAGAATACTTGAATTTGACATTTACAAAGTGGGTGGCATTTTCTCTCAGCCCTAGGAAGGAGGCAATGGCAAACCAATTCTGAAAAACCTTGCCAAGAAAGTTGCAGGGACTTGTCCAGGCAGTCTTTGAGAATCAGACATGATTGAACAGATACAAAAAAATACTAGCAACACAAACTGAGCCACTATATTTTCTAGAAGGAAGGAAGGAAGGAAGGAAGGAAGGAAGGAAGGAAGGAAGGAAGGAAGGAAGGAAGGAAGGAAGGAAGGAAGGAAGGAAGGAAGGAAGGAAGGAAGGAAGGAAGGAAGGAAGGAAGGAAGGAAGGAAGGAAGGAAGGAAGGAAGGAAGGACACCTTTCTCATGTATATTAACTTAGTTTCCCAATATGGGAATTCAAGATATTCTGTATTATAACTCCAAATATTCCCATCTAGTGGCAGTATCTGTGGGCACACTGGTGTTTATTACCTAGTCATCCATAATACATTATAAACTACATGAAAAATTGCAGCTGACTTCCTAAAGTGGGGACACACATTAATCAACCCACTCTACCAATACATTGCTGTCAGTATCAAAACCATGCCTCTTCAAAAACAAAAAAAGTAATGCTGAGGTAATATATACCTGTGGAATCTTCACTATTCTGTTTTTTTCTATAACAGCTGGATTTTCTGGAGTCTGGAGGAGAAAAAAACAATAATACTACTAGGAAAATACAGAACAATGATTTAATTATAACATTTGTGGATGCCCTATTTAAAACATAGTGTAAACATCTACAGTAGAAGCATTTTAGTCCAGCAAAGAAATTGCCCTCTCTAGATGGCAGATTACTAAAACTTGGTTTCATTTAAAAGATGCAACGGTAACAAGTTTGAATTAAGTTCTGCAAAACATTATTCCATACCATGTACAACTGGTTCACGACACAGCTGAGCTAGGCAAACAATCCAGCTTAAGCAACCTCTTATCCTCAAACCTTTTCCATTTCAAACCTATTGTACCTTTCTCCAGCCTTTTGTCTTCTGCAAAGAGAGCTTCTGGATTCAGCAGTATCCTATGTAGTCCTTAAAGATGAGGAAAAAGCTAGGCTGTCAATGACCCACAACTTGTCCAGATCGAAAAAGTGGTGTCATAAAGGCTAGAAGTTTACTTCATCAACAGTTTAGGCTTCAGCCATCTAACAAAATGTCTCTCCATTTACAAGGCATTGATAAAGTGCCTCTATTTCTGAAGACCTCAGTTCTTCCATTGTAATAAAGAAAAATCAGGAATGGGACACCTCACATGCAAGGTAATTTTGTCAGAGCAAAGTTTTCTTCTATTCCAGATTTTTCATATCATGGACTCTCTCTTCAGACCGAGCTCATAGACACCCACCTATCTAGGCTCCAAGTCACAATTACAGTCCCTATGGCAACTGTGGTACTTAGTGAATTTGTACACACAGCTTAGATAACATTCAACACACTTTTTCTCCAAGGTTTGTCTCTTAAGTGAATGAATTCACGCCCACCCACCCCATCTTTGACTACATAAATTCTCTGCCATGTAGGATATTCCTTTTTGGCTTAATTCCCATATTTTCCTCAGTGGAGACACGTAGGTTACTGTTTATAATTTGGGTTCCAAAATGATACAGTGATAATTCTCAGGCACTATGTTTATAATCTCAATTTGAAACTTTTTTTCCTGTCATAGAAGAGCCACAAATGAAATCTTTCTCAGGGTAACACAGAATTCAGTCTTTAGATCTGAGTTAACTTATTTCTTCCCAGGTGAACTGAGTAAGCTGCTACCTCAAATATGCTTTTTTATAGGGTATCAGTCAGTAGATCTTTGGCCTCACAACAGCTTCTTGGTAGCAAGTTCAGGCTTGAAGCAAAATGGAAGCTACAGTGGTGACACCAGCCTTAAGAAAATACTTGCTATCAAGTCCTTCTTCAGTCTTATCATTCCAAGTATTCCCTATAGACATTGCAGGGGACTTTTGTTTACAGGAATTTGGGAGTCATTCATTGCTGCTTTCTCCTAGAATGCTAGGTGGAATCTTATGCTTACAACATCTACTAATGGCTAATACATATTCAGTCACAAATGGAAACTGGTTCTATTATACTAAACTATCTTGTGATTAAGCCTAGTGTATTATTTGAAGCAGATCATGGATTAAATTTTGGTTAAGGAAGAGTGCCTTAACCACAGTTTGAAACCATAGTTTGCTGCAGATCTAGTGTAATTGTATGTGGGAAAGACCTTGGGAGGTGGGGTGAAGAGATGCTGCGTAGAGAATGGTCAGATAAGAGAGGACATAGCCTGCAGCTAGATAGTGGGTTGAGCAAGAGGCTCAGAAGGGACCCCTCCTAGTTTCTCGGGCTGTAAAGGAGACAGCTGGAGATTTGTACTTTCAGACTTGCAAGATTCATGTCAGCCTTACCAGGTAGACCAAACAGGAAACATGACCAGATAAGCTAATTCTACTTTATTGTAAAGCTACATTAAACAGAATCTTGCAAGTCTGAAAGCATAGATCTCCTGCTGTCTCCTTTACATACTGAGAAACTAGGGGGGGTCTCTTCGGAGCCTCTTGCTCCACCCACTATCTAGCTGTGGGCTATGCCCTCTCTTATCTGACCATTCCCTAGGCAGCATCTCTTTGCCCCATCTCCCGAGGTCTTTCCCACATACCATTACATCTACTCATCTAGCCACAGCCTGGTATATCACACAAAGCAGGAAATGGAGTTAATATGTGGTTAACTCATCTCCAAATGAAGTTGTTCCAGTCACATTGTCCCTTCTAGAACCTAACCCCCATAAGCATGCAGAGAATGAAACCTACCCCATCTGGACAGAAGTTGACTGCAAAAATAGAGAGTGGTGGGTGATGGTATGAAAGGAACTCAGGAAAAGAAGTATTAATGGAGAGGGCAAATCCTGTTAGAGAAATAGCTGCAACACAGGCTGGTTAGGGACTTAGACAGAAGGGGTGTATCTGTGCCTCCTAACATTCCTCAAACACATCTCTGGTCACGCCTAAAACACATCAGTTCTTTACACCAAGATAATGGATGATGAAACACTGCTGCAGGTTTTACAAATGTGAAACTATCATAGGAGAGGGTTGGCTTGAGGAGAAAAAGACCACTTCTGTTCCTGTTTACAAAGAAGCATGTTAAGACTGTTTAATTTATGAGCTGGGGATGAAATGAAGACAATACTATGTGGTCAAGGGAGAAAATTGGAATTGACAGGGATGTCAGCTGCAAGTAGAGGAAGGGTGACATTCTTAGTGTTCCATATCAGTGAGAATTTGGGGTTTTTTCAAAAGGATTTGCTCAAGCCGTCAAATTAAATATATTAGAATATACTTATTGAGTAAGATGCCACAATATCAGAACAACCTGGTGATGGTATTATATACCATCCAACATCTTTGTTAAAAACTGATCCTTGTGTAAAGAGAAATATTGAGCAAGTTGGCCAAAACATGTAAGTTGGTAGGAGGAGCTGAAGCAGGAACCTGTTACTTTTAGCTGTAGTCTTTGGTGCCATAAGGGCAGAAAGATGGGATATAATTATAAACCTACAAAATAAATAAATCTCCAGTACCTTTAGCTTGCCAAACTGTGGCTATCTGCCCTTTACTTTTACTTTTCTTTCCTTTTTTGCCTTCACTGGGCAAAGATGATTAAGACACTGACTCTATGAGCTTAAGTGTTGATCCATCAGGCTGTATGTGAGCACCAAATAGAAATATCAATCAACCCAGCTTACTGATTTCAAGCATTTTCACTGTGAATATACACAGCAAATTCTTCTGCTACAACGCAGCAAACTTTTCAGGCATGTTTGGCTTTAGTGCACATATCTATATCTTGGGGAAATCCCCAGACATAGGATTTTGACTGTGCTGAAGAACATTAAGGACAAAATCCTTTTACTCTGAAGGTACCATTATTACTTTGGTTTCATTTTTAACCCATAGGATCTATAACAAAATGTTACAGTGCCCTTTACCTAGCCATGTCCTTCTGAGGGATATTTCTTTCATTTCCCTTCCCTGCCATTTGGTTTCCCTTTTCACCTACAGTAATCAGCACTCTATAGTCAGTGTGCATTCTCAAACTATTTTGGAGCATCCCTCTGTATAAGGCTTTTCTTCCTACATATTTTTGTACTTTTGCCAGTCTTGGTGTTATTGTTTATTTATTGGACATATATGTTGCCTTTCCAGCCAACCAAATGATTAAAAATGAACAGTTAATGTAGAATTAAATACATATACAGTATATCAAATCCATGCAACATTTTTTGAGAGTTGCAGAAATACTTGGTTCCATCATTCCTAACAGTCTCCCAGGAAAATATATGCTTCTTTCTTTCCTTTCTTTCCCTTAAAGATGGTTTTTATGCAAGTTCCAATCTATACATTATTTAAACTCAAAAGAATGGAACTAAGTAATACTAGGAGGAATCAGCTATTAAAGAAAACATTCTAGTCTCAGCAGTCAACTTTTTGTGGCTTTTGCCATATCCAGAATCTCTGATTTTTTAGAAATGTGATAAATATTCTTTACTGGCTTTATTAGAAACAATTTAGTCAGGATTCCTTAATATTTTGCTGAGTAATCATGTTATTTAGTATTTAATTGTTTTAACATATTTTCTTTACAAATAAGAAATTTCCTTACACATTTCCTTACAAATAAGCTCATATTACTTGTTAATCTGCAGAAAATTTTCCTAGTTTGCCATAGGCTTGCAAAGAAGGGACAGAAGTTTTGCCATTCTGCAATGGTGTGTGAATGCATTTACCTGGTCATAGGCTGCAGATCCCAAAGGAAGCCAATGAGAAACCACATCCCTATTGTTCCCAAGAAAATATCATGGATGTGTTTATGTAGTTGCCAGGAGCTGAGTTCAACATAAAGGAGATGTTACCTTTTAGAACAGGTCAGAGTATTTTCTCTCTTCTCCATCAGCCCATTAACCTGTATACAATTTTGTGTACTCACAATATGAACTTCTTTATCACCAGTGGCTACCAAGGAAACTTTATAATACATGACCAGTTTGTGGATTTGATATGTTTTATTGCATTGCTCTCATTTTAACCAAAGTATACTTTAATGTAGTTGCTATTCTTGTTGTGGAATAACACACCTCAAAGACCCTTCTTTGTACAGAAGAGTGGCATGCACAAATTAAATCAAGTTTTGCAAGAACTGGCTACAACTTATGTCCACAACTTTGTATTTAAATTTTCAGTGAAACTAGTCTCTATATTATTTAAACGTGCTCTGTATTCAGGAAAAGTGTATATGCATTCAATGAGCACAGAATTCATGCTTTTGCAGTGAGCATCTGGGTAAGAGTGTGGGCTGTTTGAGTAGTGATCAGTGGTAGCATAGATGCATGTTATGCATGGGCGAGCAAGGTTGTACAATGCTTCAGGATGGCTTGTTTGTTGTTTCTCACAGGCAGGCAAGCAAGCAGGCAGGCCACTGAGCAGGAAAAATTCCAGCAGCTCTCTGCCCCCATGTGGACCCAAAGGTGTCAGCACATGCTGTTATGAAACTGGAGTTGCAGTAAGGATAGTTAACAAGATCCATGCAAAGATGAGATAGCAGGGATATTTTTGTGGGTTTTGTGTGTGTGTTTTTAAATAGAGAGAAAGAGCATGAGGAGAGAGTAAGAGAACGGCTTCAAAATGTGACTTTCCAGCATGGCTTCAGTCTATTAGAATAGCATCAACCCAGAGTAGCTTTAATTGTTATGCAAACAGTTTCTGCGCAAAGACAGCTTTTCTTGGTTAGCTGTTTTAGCAATAGGAAGCTATAGGACGCTGATTAGTCAAGGTTGCAAGGTGTAATTTTTTCTAATAAAATCACAAGGAGATTATTTTTTTTCCTTCATCCAAAATAAAGTAAAACAAAATAATTTTTAGGATACTTCCCCACTGGGTCTTTGAGACAGTTCATAACTGCCCTGCCTGATCATCTGTTGTTAGTTGTATCTTAGAGCTGAGTCAAATGACTGCTAACTTTGCTGAGGTTTAAGTGAAATTCTAGCAAAAGGGAGTTGTTTCACTTGAAGCACTGCAGCTCTGCAAAACTTGTGGGAGGTCTGCTTCCCCCACTGTCCATAACTTTGTCCACTGTAATTTGAGGTTGGTGGGAAAGAAAGTGATTAGGTGTTACTTCAAAGTGCTTCTGAAGGATTGAAAATGATAGCAGCATGGAAGTTCCTTAAGTTTAAATAATGGAATGAATGCTTCCATATGTACTATCCTTTGGATTAAGGCTAATCTTGGATCCTTGTGTATCTGTATTGCAACCATTTCCATTCCCCAATCCCTAAAACAGTTTGAAGACTATCTCTTTATCTTATTATCCTCTGACTTCACAAACACAGAGCAAGGGGTAAAGACTACCCTCCTCCGTCTCCTTTCTCGCTATAGTCTGAACGCTGTCGCAAACCAGTTGTTTAGAAGGGTATAAACAATAATAGGCAAAGGTTTGGCAGCATGATTATTTATTTGTTATACTGTGAGGGATATTTATTGTTTAGCAGCCTTGGGGGCAACACAAGTATGCTAGTGTCTTCTTCCTAGATCTTAAAAGCCAGAGACAAAGGTATATCTCTGCTTTAAGCCACGTCCTTCAGTTGGGCTTTTTGGAGTCTCTAGCTCAAGGTTTGTCCGAAGTCCAGGTTTGTTCTAAAACTACAGTTCAGGAATATGTTTAGCTTCAGGACACTTGCAAACCTTTTATTTCCTTCTTTGCTTATCAGTTGTGATGGAGGAATCTTATCACTTTCAGAGTACTATGGACTCCTAGAAAAATAAATTTTAGTCTGTGAGAGTTTATTTTGGGTTTTGTGAAATCTATGCAATTTTTCTTAAAGGAATAAGGAAGAGGGATGGAAAAACTCCTGGGGGTAGGGTCCATAAGAGTTCATACTGCACTGCTAGCCCAACTAGGATAAGAAAATAATGAGATTTTCTTGGGAACATTGAGATTCCATAGTCTTATAATGAGAAATGTATATCTGTTTAAGTGGAATTTCTTCCTTTGTTTATTGTTCTTGATGACACTGGAGACAAAAGATTTTCACCCATATTGAGAGTTCAGTATGGGAGGAAATGTGAAATCCTGCTCAGTAAGATTTAGCAACTTCAAACGTCAGACTTATTAGAATTTCCCCCATACTTGTTAACATTTCAGAATCAGAAAAAGAGACATGATTTATTCAATGTGTGATGCATAGCACGCCTTGCGGAAATGTTACTGATTTAGTTTTGCTCCTCTATGTCCACCCCTCCCAGGATGAATTCTGTCTCCCATGCCCTAAAGAACAGAACAAGGAATAAATAACTGGGATGAAGCAGTTGTGGGAGTGCTCTTCCTTAAGCTTAAACCCAATGTATATTCAAATAATGAATGAGGATTAGTTGAAGCAGTGTTTTCATATGGTGGGAATAATCTTTAAGCCCAAACTGTGAAATACCCCAAGTAATAAGAAAACTAACTGCCTATCAGTTTACTGAAATTGTCATTCCTTGTGAAATGGCAAATTTAGATACCGTAAGAAGTCCTGAAAAAGTAGCCCTCCTTATCACTGCGTTATATGGCTTGCACCAGGAGCTCATCAGCGCCTGGGAGGAATGTAAATTCTCTGGATTTTCTGCTCTTGTCCTACACTTGACAATAGCTGTTTATTCCTTTCCACATCATGGGATATTGAGAAATCACAGAGCAAGTGCTGTGTTCCTAGCCAGGGAGACATATCAGAGGTAGAGTCAGCCATGACTACATTGGTTTGAGTTGAGGAAGCACCAGTGGTAGTGCCCATTAGCCCCATCCTTCCATGGCCATGAGGATGCCACCAGTCAGCCAGAACAAAAGCACCAGCCCAAAAATTTACTGTGGGATCTTTTTCAGTGGGATGAACTGCCAAAAGCCACACATTTTCCAGCCAAACTGAAAGAGTTTGGTTAGATTTTGCCTAGCACATAAAAGTGAATGCTTACAACCTTTTTTGACACACAGATTTTTCTCCCAAGTGTGTGATTAGAACAGCCTTTCTCAACCTTTTGACACTGAAGGAACCCTTGAAATATTTTTCAGGCCTCGGGGAACCCCTGCACATTCATGCTCAAATATAGGCCAGAAGTTACAAAATTATTATATTTGTTTCATGTGTAGGCCTATATATATGCATTAACAGTGTTCTTAAACTAAAAATAAAGAATGAAACTTACCCCCTTAAGGTGAAGTTGCCTGAATTTGAAATTATTTAAAAACTTCCCTGTGTTCCCTGTGATCTCCCAGGGAACCCCTAGTGACCTCTCCTGGAACCCTAGGGTTCCAAAGAACCCTGGTTGAAAAACTCTGGATTAGAGGATCTGCTCTTGCAGACTTTTTCATTTTTAGCATTTAGGCATGCATGCATGCCGAGGGGAATATATGCAAACCTTGGATAATGTTTTCTGATAACATTCTTCCTTGGTTTTACTGCTATAGAGACTTTGATAGTCAGTGATACAAAGAAATAAAAATGATTAAATACTATTCCTGCAGCTTTAATTATTTTTAATGTTGAACTTTAAGTTTATAGTTAAATTTGTGAGAGCTAGTTTGGAAACATGTAGTAGATTAAGAAGACTGTGATTCTGAGTGGCTGGCTGGCTGGCTGGGGGACCATTAAGTAAATCAGAGCCACTGTCCTCTCCAGTGAAAGTGAGTAGGGGGAGATTGGGGGCGTGTAGAAGAAGAGTTCTTTTGTTCTCAGAGTTTTAGGCTGGAGAAAGAGATTGGCAGAGCCTAGAAAACACAGGGAGGATGGGAATTAGTAAGGTAAAACTGGCAGGGAGGGGATGTTTATTTAGTTGTGTGATTTTTTTAAAAAATATTTCTGTTCAGTTCTGCACACACTCAGCTATTTTATATCTGCTTCAGCCTTCTCTCTCTCTTTTCAGACTGCTTACACAGTGCTGTTTGGAAATGCAGATCTCAGCTTCATTCATTAGTTGCAGTTCAACTATTCTCTCAGAACTCTACTTTGTCACTTCTGTTAAAATAAAAATCCTTCTTTTCTTCATTACGCCATGTTGAGTTTGTACCGTGCTCCCCTGCACACACATTTAAAGTCAAAGTTTATTTCCATGAAAGAAAGAAGTCCAGCTGAAGAATGTGCAGGATTCTGCAGTTTAGTTTTTGTTCACTAGATGGTATTCTTGGGACGATCAACAAGACCAGTTTCAGGGACAAAATCTTTATAATAAAACACTATGTTTTTTCTTTTTTACATTTTTGTTAAGTGATTACAAGACAGCGAAGCTTCTTCCAGCTGGAGGAAAAAATTACATCTTATTATGCCACTATTGTAAGCGTTTGACCTGCGTGGGAATTTTGGTGGGTGGTAAAACCGTACAGTCGCCTACCATAAGCCTTATGCTGAGTCAGACCATTAATCCATTTAATCCAAGGGGGAGGCAACAAATTGCAAGACAGCCCACAAAAAAAAAACAGTATATCATTTTGTTTCCAGGGTCTAGAGTAAAGGGAACAGTGATATCATAATACTGTGCAAATAGGCAGAGCCAATTTCCAGTATTGGGGAGGTTTTTTTTAAGAGGGTTTGTTGTTTTGCTTTTAATGTGTTAACCCTTTCCAATGATACATAACATATCTGTTTCCCATCAGTTTGTAGCTGAACTTCAACACTTCAGTTTTTGACGGCTCTGGGCATCACCACTTGCTGCATGCTGTGTGTGGACTGTATTCTTGGCCTAGCTGGGAGGTGGGTAACTCGTAGCCTCCAGATGTTCAACATTTGAGCATTGTCAACTTTCCAGAATTATCAGCTGATCAAGCAGTATAGTTGAGTGGCAAGAAAAAGATTGGGGCTTCCCAGAGCTATTAATTACATTTGTATGCTGCCAAATCATCTAGACTTATAGCAACTAATAGTAGGAGGAAAAATTATCATGAGCAAGATAACTTGAGGGAGTAGCATAAGTGTTTTCCCACTTTTAATGACCCTGCTTAAAATCCATGATTTTTTAACTGCTAATTGCATTGTGCATGTGTGTGTGTGTGTGTATTTGATTGCATGTATTCATGAACATGCATCTTTCAACAACTATTATCAGATACCGCCTTTTTGTTCAAATGCTCTCCTACTCTGGTTTCACAGAATCATAGAATGTAAGATTTAGAAGGGATCCTGGAGATCAACTACCTATCCAGCACAGGAACCCACTGCTACAGTGGCAACCCCAACAACCATCCAGCTTCTCTTCCATTGATGAATAGCTCTTACCATTAGGAAATTTTTCCTAATGTCCAGCTGAAATGTACTTCCTTGTAATCTAAACCCATTGTTTCTTGCCTTTTCTTTTTGAATGACTCTAAATATCTTCTATATTACAAACCTTTGGATCCATGAAGACAGTTATTGGATCTCCCTGTAGTCTTTTGTTCTCCAGGCTAAATGTGCCCAATGCTTCCAACTGTTCCTCATCATTTTTTTCCTGCCAGGCTCCATATTACCTTTGCTGTTTTTCTAGCCATGCTCCAGTTTGTCAGTGTCCTTCCTAAAATACAGAAATCCAGAACTGGCTGCAATATTCAAGATGTTTAATGCAACTGGTTTCTCTATCTAGCAATTGTTCCCAAGAGTTTTAGGCAGATGTCAGAACTGTGAGAGCCACTGAAGAAAACAGGCCAATTTTCAGTGGCTCTGCAGATTGAATCTTTTCCTATGGCAAGAGGTCATTTCAATTCTAGTCCAGGATTATGAACTCAGGGAGTACCTCATAACCTATCAGAAAAAAGCATAGTTCCTCTTACTGCATATATAATACCAAGTCATATGTTTAACTATGGTTTATTTAATAAACCACAATCAGTAAGTTAAAGCAACACACTACATTGTTATACAAAATGGCTAAATTCACGCATCAAACTAAGCCAGAATCAAACAAATCATGTTATGGCAATGCAATGTGGAACCTATAAATTCTTCTATTCAAAATTTTGATAAAACCAAACTTAGGCTGTCATTTATTGAGTATGTTGTAGTTCTTCTGATGTGGCAGTGCATAGCAACACTGAAGTTTTAGCAACCAACTTCATACATTTTAGTATCAAGGGCAGCTTCATCGTCTCTGGAAAACCTTTAGCCAAGATCAGCTGGTTCACCTCTGTAAAAGAACCATCTCATTAGTGCTGTGACTGCTACTTATTTACCTAACTTCTTCTATACAACCAACCAGAGTAAGAGAGTATGGTAATTAGATTTAGGTCATTCCTGTATCTATTACTGTAATTTGCTCAGGGTAGGGTATCATGCCATACCGGTAGAGAGACAAAGCTGGGGAAGGATTCGGGAGTGCCAGGAATTAGCAATGATCTGTCTTCCTTTCTGAGTCATGGAATATCAGGCAAGGTTAAATGGGTACAAGCTGGGGACAAAGTACCTCTTCTCAGATTGGCCCTTTCCTACATTTTCAAGCTACAGAATGGGTTCATACATTGTGCTAAGTCATCATGTGGCTTGTTTGGTTTTGGTTTAGCATGTTGGCCAGATCGATTCACTGTGATTTGTACACCATGGTTTATGGCTCATCATGTTATGCAAATCCAGGCAATTATGACTTATTGAATAAACATAATTAAACAAGCTTGGCTTACATGATGCTCCCATCAGCCTCTGTTTGTAGGAGCAGCCTGGGGGAGCAAATTGCAGACCTCCATGTACAGCAACAAGCTTCCTGGCAGGAGAGCATTTACAAGCCCAAGCCCTTAATTAATTGAGCATAAATGCCACCCCCTTGTACCTCGTTCATCCCTTCCCCATTCAGTGTGGTTCAGTTGTACCATTATGTTCTTTTTGTTTTCATGAACTGAATTTCGAAACACAAGCAGCCAAGATAGATTTCATCACTCCCTATATATCAGGGCTGAGCTAATTTAGTTGCTGCATATTAGGAAAAAAGTATTTGTTTTTGCTTCCAAGAGCTTCAGAGGGTATGATAGTGATACAATATGCTACTAGAAAGGGAAGGCAAGGGCCAGCATTTGGACAGTGGGGTAAGAGCCTTTTTGTCTTTCTGTGTATTTAATATTTTTCTCTCCTGTTATATCAAAAATTACAGTTTGGGTGACAAGTTCTTGAGCACTTCTGGGAGCTGGGCACTTTTTATCTGCAAATATTATTAATGTAGATCAGCAAGCCTTCTCCTACTTAAGAATCCTTTAGATGTCTGAAATATGACTTCCATTAGGAAGGAATTATGGGCATCATAGTACTAGCTGGAGAAGACCAGATGTGGAAAGATGGTTTCAACCTCTGCCCATGATCTTTGTAGTTGATTGGAATGTCACATGATACTCATGGGCAAATCCATCTGGTGCTTCTTCTGAGACCCATCTTTCTCGCTCAACACCTTTCTCAGATGGGTCCTGAATTTCTGTGTCTCACCTATAGAGCCTTTGCTTCTCAATCCGTTATTCTGCTTGGCAGTACGATGCCTAGAAATGCCAGTCTTTGGAAATAGAAAGCAAAATTAATTACTTTGAGAAAGGAAGGGGTGAGAATCAATGCAGGGGGGCTGGTGGCACAGTTAAATCAGCTGGGCAATACAGGAGGCTTTGTTCTATGGCCATTTAGATTTACTTACCATCTGAGTCAGATATGAATTAATCATAAGTTAATATATTTATATCCTCCAGACCTGCGGCCCTCCAAATGCTATTAAACTAAATTTACCATCATCCTTGATTATTAGTCAAGTTTGGGTCGATGGAAGTTGTAATCTCACAGTATTTGGATGGTTGTAGGATCACCTTTGTTGTGGATCCTATCCTCTATGTCCAAATTTGTCAGAAACAGTGCCTGTTTTCTATTACCTCTTCACAGTCAACTGCATCCCATTTTGGTCTTTGTAAGAAACCTTTGAATTGCTTTCAGGATGCATCATCTTCTAGTCTGTGTTGGCAAACTAACCCCTAAAGACTGGAACAGTTATTGTTAGTTTACTCAGGTTTCTTCTAAATGGATTTTTAGTATGCAAGTTCTGATCTCATTGCAATAATTTCAGGGTATTCAGATGAAGTCATCACCCTTTACTCATCAGTCTGTGTTTTACCACTTTTTCATACATTTTTCAAATCTGTTAATCTTTTAGGTAGAAAAATCAAGAGCATAAGTTTGTCAGGCTAGTTTGCTCCAAGAAATGCTTGGCATGGCTTCAGTGTCCGCACCCGAGCCCCTTGCCCCTCATTCCCCTCCACCCTGACCCCAACCCCCCCAGCAAACCTTTCTGGGCATTCCAGTTGCTGTGAAATAATAATTTGGAATCCTAGAAATGTAGAATTCTTGAATTAGAGAATATTACAATTTGGCAGATGTGAACTTCACATTTCATTTCTTCCTACTTTTCAACCTTTGTTTTCAGAACAGGCACTAGTGGTTTCTTCTCAATTCATCCCATGCTAAGCTCATGAATATTATCACATTTTTCCTTAGTGCAGCTCCAGAAGTAATGAAAAATATTTACTATTCTCAGTTTTCTTGAATTTTTGATACTGGATGCATAAATGATGATTGTATGTTTTATAGAAGTTTCCTACTTCTGTGGGGAAGTGTTTGTGTGCTTTTTGTTTGTAATAGAAAGGAACTTGCTGCATTGGTGAAGGGTTAAAAATCTGAGCTAAATGTATTGATTCATACCTCTTTGCAGAAATCATTCCTGAGAAAAGAAGAAAACAGAACTTTTAAATAGTTTCATTGAAATAACTATGTGTTTGTGTGTGTGTGAAAACTTTGTGCCATGCTCCTAATATATGCTACCAACTACATAGACATTTGTTTTGATGAAGAGTGGCTATAAAGAAGTCTGTTTTTGTGTTCAAAGTGATACCTTTTTTGCCTAGTTGAATTGAACAATGATAAGCTGCTACTCAGTTCTTGAAATGACAGTTGATAATGAAGATCATAACTGGAGTGCAGGCTTCTGAACAAAATGGCTAGATTGCTGTTGCGTATTAGAAAGATGAGCAGAAAGCCTATATCTTTAAAAAAAAAAAAAGCAGCAGCAACTAAGAAGAACATAGAAAGTTATCTATATAGGCAGGGATATGATTTGGAAGAGGGGATAGAGGTAGAAAGAGGAGTAATCAAAGTTTTGGCAGATAATGTCCAAACCTTGTTGCTGGAGGACAGTTCTTTTACATATTAATCTGCTCTAGCTAACCTCATTGGTGACATTTTTTATTTAATTTTTATCCTGCCTTTATTATTTTTATGAATAACTCAAGGCGGCAAACATACCTAATACTCCTTCTTCCTCCTATTTTCCCCACAACAACAACCCTGTGAGGTGAGTTGGGCTGAGAGAAAGTGACTGGCCCAAGGTCACCCAGCCGGCTTTCGTGCTTAAGGCGGGACTAGAACTCTCAGTCTCCTGGTTTCTAGCCCATTGCACATCTTCATCCACAATTAAAATTGTGCTGGACAATTTTTGTCCAGTCTCCCACCTCCCCTTTTTGGCGAAGGTGGTTGAGAAGGTGGTGGCATTGCAACTCCAGAGGATTCTGGATGAAACAGAATATCTGGACTCCTTTCAGTCAGGTTTCAGGCCAGGATACAGGACAGAAACTGCATTGGTCACACTTACGGATGATCTCTGGCGGGAGTGGGATGGAGGGTGCATCCATCCTTGCTCTCCTTGACCTCTCAGTGGCTTTTGATACCATCAACCATGGTATCCTTTTGGGATGGCTCAGGGAGTTGCGGGTGGGCGGCGTAGTTCTGCGCTGATTTACCTCCTTCCTCCAGGGCCAATACCAATCAGTGGTGATAGGAGAGGAGATATCCGACCCTCGACCCCTCTATTGTGGGGTGCCACAGGGTTCGGTTCTCTCTCCTCTCTTATTTAACATCTACATGAAACCACTGGGTGAGATCATCCATCACCACGGGATGAGGTATCATCAGTATGCCGATGATACCCAATTATACATCTCCATCCCAGGTGAGGTAAGTGATGCAGTGACTGCCCTTTCTCAGTGCCTGGGGACTGTGGGGGTCTGGATGGGGAACAACAGGCTTCAACTGAACCCTGGTAAGACGGAGTGGCTGTGGATTGATGGCACCTTGTCTTCTGGGAAATTGTCATCTTTGGTCCTGGATGGGGTTGCACTGCCCCAGACAGACCCGGTGCGTAACTTGGGGGTCCTCTTGGACTCACAGCTCCTGCTCGAAGAGCAGGTGGCAGCCGTGGCCAGAAGGGCCTTTGTGCAGCTTTGTGTTGTGCACCAGTTACGCCCCTTCCTGGATCAGGAGGCCCTTCAAACGGTCACTCATGCCCTTGTTATCTCCCAGATTGACTACTGCAATGCTCTCTACATGGGGCTACCCTTAAAGGCTATCCGGAAGCTTCAGCTGGTCCAGAATGCAGCCACGTGGCTATTTGTGGCGCCCCTAGGAGGGCACATATAACACCGTTGCTTCGCGAGCTGCATTGGGTATCAGTTTGCTTCCAGGTCCAATTCAAGGTGTTGGTTATAACCTTTAAAGCCCAACATGGCATGGGGCCAGGCTACCTGAGGGACCGCCTCTTCCCCGTTACATCTACCCACCCCACCCGATCCTGCAGAGAGGGCATGCTGAGGACCCCGGCGATAAGAGAATTCCATCTGGCAGGGTCCAGGAAACGGGCCTTCTCTGCAGTGGCCCCCGCCCTTTGGAACATCTTGCCCCTGGAGGTGAGGCAGGCCCCTTCACTCCTGACCTTCCGGAAGTCCCTGAAGACTTGGTTCTGCCATCTCGCCTGGGGTGGGAAAGTGGGCAACCATTCTTGGGGGTGGATTGCACCCTAGAGTCCCTCCCACCAGCTTGGAATTTTATACCCTCTTAGATTTTATATTTATTTATTGCATTTTATAATAATTGTAATGTGTCTGGTTTTATGAGATTTTAACATTTACAATAGTAGTTTGATTTTATTGTAAACTGCCCAGAGTCCCTCTCTTGGGGGAGATGGGCGGTAATTAAATTTGAATAATAAATAAATAAATAAATAATAAATTACAAAACCAGAGCATATTATGATAGGAGGACTCAACAAGCTGTACTGAATGCTTGGAAATTTAATATTCTGGAATCTCAGTTTAATTTTTTTAGGAATGCATGTATAAGTATACCAAATACTTAAAGAGGGTATGAATGCAAAGGAGAAAAGGCTGAAATACGTGGGACAAGTATGTAGAGGTCCAAGTATATCCTGTCATAATTAGCCCACTAGCATGAACAGGATACAGCACTAATAGACTCTTTAACAGTGATGAATTGCATAGCCTTTAAGTTAAAGTTCCACATGACCAAAAATAGAAAAACAGTAAGGTAATGTAAAAAGAATGCTTACATCTGAATCCACGCGAAAACACTACCCTCTTTGGGAGTTGCTAATAGCAGGCTATTGCAAAAAAACAACAACCCAACACCAAATATTTAAGTTAATTTGCCAAATTGTAATTATCTCTCCAAATCTGCTGAAAATACGTCCAAGCTACAACTGAGTCATGTTTAAAAGTAGTGCTGCATTATTGTTCCATTTTGAATTGTTCACTAATCATGAAAGAGGGTGATTTTGAAGTGAAGCAATTTGAAAGTAGTAGGAAAAGAGCAGAATTCCAGTTGGAATTGGGGAGGGAGAAGTGACCTCTGTCTCTTTTATTTTATTTTTTAAAAAAAACCAGGACATTCTTGGAGTAACATAAGGGCTCACTACCTCCATCTGCTTTATCATTCAGAATGATCTCCTACCATGCAACTCTCAGGTGTCTGGGCAACAGTGATGGTCACAGTAATTGTAAGAAGATAAAAGAAATCTTCTGTCTTTTGCAGGGAGTAATGACTCCCACAAACACTTTAATTCAACCTGTAATTAAAAATAAAGAGCCAAGTCTGATTAAAAAGTTGGCAATCTTAAGGCAGTAAACATAGCAGGCTTTCAGCAACATGTTACCAAAAGAGTATGGCCAAGTAATCTTTGATGAGCAGATGCTATTGTTTTCTTCATAAAAGGCTGTCAGAGAACAATTTTCTGCATGAAAAGGTTTCAAGGCCAAGGCCAGTTTGAGCATAAAGATCTATTAGGAGAGGTATCAAGAGCTTTAAAGCTGTCCATCCTTACTGGTCTCAGTCTTTCCCACAATGACCAGATACATTTCTTTTAAAACTTTGCATTTTAAAGCATAGTAATTACTTCTAAATATGCATCTGTACGTATTTATTGTTTAATACACATATTATGAAAATTTTGTCTTTGGGTGATGACCTAGCTAATCTTATCTAAAAAAGCTAAGCAGAATTGGACCTGGTTAGTATTTGTGTGGGAGATCACTAGGAAGCCTCAGGGCTGTAATCCAGACTGGGAAGTCAAGAAAACATTCTGGAAGAAGACAAGCCACTTTTGTATTTTTGTCAAGAAAACCACAGAGGTTGACCTTGGCTCAAAAGATACTTTTTTTTTAATCTAAGTGATTGCTTAGATAAAAGATGTGTTAAAATGTATGAAAGTGTCCCTTTTAGAAGGTAGCCTTCAAATTTTATTTATTCATCACTAATTTTCTCCTACAGTTCTTTTTCTCTAAATTCTTGTTCACATCAACAACTTCAATTGTAAAAATAGCTAAACTATCACATCCATAAAATTTGTTTTAATTTCTTAAACTAAATTGCCAAACTAAATTCTTGTTAATTTTATTCATTTCTGGCTGTGGTATGTGTAAAATGAATTCAGTGAATCATGTCTTCATTTTATCTCAATTCAATCTATATTATGTTGTTCATGTTTAGAGTTTGAGTCTTGCAGTGCTTCACATTTGTGTTTGCCAAAGAGTCAACACTGTTTCAGGTTTTCAGTCTTTGTCGTAGGAATGGGAGACATGTAGCCTTCCAGATCATGTTGGAAGCCAACCACTATCAGCTCAACCTCTATGGCCAGTGCTGAAGAATACTGCAAGTAGTGGTTCATCAACATTTGGAAAGCCACAGACACTCCCTCCAACTCTATGGGAATATCTACACCAGCCTTTCTCAACCTTTTGACCCTGGAGGAACCCTTGAAATATTTTTCAGGCCTTGGGGAACCCCTGTACATTCAGGCTTAAATATAGGCCTGAAGTTACAAAATTATTGTATTCGCTTCATGTATAGGCCTATATATATATGCATTAACAGTATTCTTAAACTAAAAATAAAGAATGAAACTTACCTCTTTAATGTGAAGTTGCCCAAATTTGAAATAATTTTTAAAATAAATTGTGATCTCCCAGGGAACCCCTAGTGACCTCTCACGGAACCCTAGGGTTCCACAGAACTCTGTTGAGAAACCCTGATCTACACTAAAACATTTCATTATTTATTTTAAAAAGTAGTTTAACTGTTTCGGATTTCCTTCTAGAATTCTAAAAATTGTATGTATTGGGAGTCTGATGAATTCTCTCTGATTAATTCTCTTCTTCCAATCCTTTATTACAGTACCACTTTTCAGAATATCTTGGAGGTGACAGAAATTTGTGGTTTAGCCTTGTTTTTTTCCAGACTTCAATCATGTTGAATACAACCAGCATTATTTCAAAGCAGCCTGGTTATTCAATTAAGGCTGAATTATGTAATTATTAGGCAGATGCTAATCCAGACATAAAGTACTGAACTTTTCCCTCTCTCTCTAGGTCATTGGCCATGCTGACTGAGGATGGTGGGAGTTGCAGTTCAATGCAGCTGGAGGGTACTTAGTAGGTGAAAGGTGACTCACCATCATCAAGCGAATGGTAGATAAAGTATAATGCAGCAAAAGCCCCTCCCCACTTTGTTTCCAGGCTTTTAGATTTTATTAAATTGTATATTTTATTTAAAAATAAACAGTTCCAAATCAATTTTCCAGGTGAGAACATTGGAAGGTGAAGTGAGCATATAGATTGCATTGCTTAGAAAGGACCAGTTAAAAGTCATTTGAATACTGACCCAATTTGGAACTTCTCCTCTTGCAAATATTTCTGGCTTGCCTTAGCATCTCTATGGGAAGGAACAGAAATTTCAAATGGATCAGAACACTTGGTGTTAACTTACTTAGGGAGTCATGGATACCAAGAACCAGGATGAGACTGAGATTAACTGTTCATGTTTGAAGATAGAGAAAGCTATAGTTATTTTCTCCTGAAGATTTTGTATGCAACAAATAATATACATGCAAATTATACCCCACTGCCAGTTCTCCCCATGATACTTAGGAACGTCAGTTTCATTCTAGCTTGCTAATATCTGCAGCTTTCTTGTCCTGAAGCAACATTATTGGTCTCTCTGCTAGTGCTGGCAGTTTAACAAAACATGTCCCATCTTATCTTAGTGTGCCACAGCTGCTGCTGCTTTATCACAGTTCTAAGCCATAAAAAAGAGAAGTGTGGAAATGAGGAGAAATGGCCTTGGTTCTGTTCTAAATTCAGGATATTTAAAACCAATTGATAACTGCATGGCAGGAAACTGGATTGTCCAACACCAAGCAATTGTCATGTCTATACATATTCAATAGTTGGTAGAAGTACTGTAGGGATTTTCCAACCAAAAGCTTATGCTGGAGCAGTAAGGAAACATTTAGGAAATATACGTGGGATGAAAACCAAGATGGTGATTCAGATCGCTGATTCCCTACGGTATGAGAGTGCATCCAGAGGAATGGAGACCTGCAATCGATCCAAATCCATATGGCTCCCAAACTCCATCATTGGTATGACTCCTGCATCATCCTTTGGACCTCCTCCCAAATCTACTCCTACATCCAAGTCATCTTCCTCCTCATCTTCATCCTGGCTGACAAGAGCCAACTCATTCTCATAGCAGAAGGCACTGGGAGGTGGAGGAGGTGAAGGCAGGATGGTAATCTTGCTTTCCTGCAATTCCCGAGCAGAGCAGCAAGGGGTTCCAGCCACCTCGTAAGTCTTGTGGAAACGTGAATAGTCCACCTTATAATGTTTCTTCTCCTCAAAGACAACAGGCTCAAAACGATGGCCCCAAAGGATCTCACTAGCCAAGTAGGAACTGCGAGCCTGAGTGGTCATGGCTGTTGCTTCCACCATACCCTCAAGGATAACAACAATCTCAAAGTCCTCCCTCTCCAGTTCTTCCTTGCCCATCCCATAGAGTGGACTTTCCTCATCGATCTCATGAACAATAATAATGGGAGACACTAAGAAGATACGATCAAGGCCGATGTCATAGCCCACATTCAGATCTCTCTGGTCTAATGGAAGATACTCACCTTCTGCTGTCATATAGGGTTTTATAAGCTGGGCCCGAACATGAGCTTCCACAATATGGCTCCTTCTTAGATTCCCCACCCGCCACATGAGGCAGAGTTTGCCATCCCGCAGAGAGATGACAGCATGATGGCTGAAGAGTAGGGTCTGGGCCCTTTTCTTGGGACGTGCCATTTTTGCCATGATGGTGCCAATCATGAAAGAATCAATAACACAGCCTACAATAGATTGTACCACAACCACCATGATGGCTAACGGGCATTCCTCAGTCACATATCGGAAACCATAACCAATGGTTGTCTGGGTCTCCACTGAGAAGAGGAAAGCTCCCAAGAACCCATTGACATGTTTGATGCAGAATTTTGTAGCAACAGAACCACTTCCTGTACCTGGGACATCTAAGTCACCATGGAAGAAGGCAATGATCCAAAAGAGCAGGCCAAAGAATAGCCACGACACCAAGAAGGCTGCTGAAAAGATCATAAGCATGTAGCGCCAACGAGTGTCCACGCAGGTAGTGAAGATGTCAGCCATATAACGTTGAGATTTGTTGCTCAGGTTAGCGAAATAGACATTGCACTGACCATTCTTTTTGACAAAACGGTTACGCCGTTTCCGTCGAGGGGCATGACCTTTTCCATTCCGACTGTGTTCATTAATGCTGCCAAGGGAGGAGACTTTGTGCCCATCCTCTTCAGTGGAGACAATGCTGTACCTTATGAACAGGGGAAAAAGGTGATAGTTAAAAGTGGGAGGAGGACAAGTTGTGAGTTTTCAAAAGGTCTTCGTGAGCACTTATGCATCCAAATCCAGTATCTCATTTTCTCAACCACCCTGGATGTCTGATGCTTCTGTATATGACCCTTTACAGATGTGGCATGCACACTGTCGATTTAGTATTGCTAATCACATAGCACTGGCATTCATGTGTACTGTGCAAAAATTCAGAACAGTGAATCACTCCAAGTTCAGAATACCTGCAATTAAAATAATGTTCTATTCTGTGCAGAATTTTGATGATTACTTTTTTAAAAAGTTACTGCAGATATTATGTTTGGTATGAGAGAGAGAGAGAAAAGCCATTAAAACACTCTTAAAAATGGAGTTTTAGGACTCGCCCCCATATATGCCTTTACCATGTATGAGTTAGAGGTCTTTTCTCTCTGCAGTACTATGTTTGATACAAGAGTTTAGAATAATAATCTCCACATTGTCTGAATCACATCTCAAGTCTCTGCCTAAAGCAATAGAGAATAATGTTCTATTGAGGAGTCCACCTAGCTCTTCAAGGCATTTGATTTATGGGATTGGTACGAATATACCATTCTCCAACAAGAAAGCCTAAGTTGTAGATGACAGAAAATAGTAGATGATAGGAAAAAAAATGGAAGTTATGTTGCAACCATAGAGTAAGAGTTCAATTTAATTTTGTACCTATAACTTGTAAGAGAAAATCGAAAGTCATTTCTTTATGGAGTATTTCTTTTTTTTCTTCACTTTTGGCTTTCTTCTTTCTTTCTTTACTCTTTTTCTTTTCATCTTAAATATTAGTTTCTCTTAGTTTTTTTTATCTTTTTGCTTAAAAATTTAATAAAGTTATTACAAAGAAAAGAAAAGAAAGCCTAAGTTGGTTGCCTCCAAGATTTGATCTGTAACCAGCAGGACCTACTAGAGCAGACTAGTGCACTCCAGGTGTACTGGACTATAATTCCTACTGTTCCCAACCAAGATTATCATCATTGGCAGACTGGCTATGGCTGATGGAAGTTACATTCCAGCACATCTGGAGGGCACAAAGTTGGAATAGATCAGGCCGTATGAATATGGTTTTGTAACATTTTAACTCAGAATTGCATAAGGGTGGAAGTTTCTATTTTCTGTTCCATTCGCATTTGTTGATCTAATCGTGCATCTGTGACAATGTTTATACACTTCCAGAGTTCTAGACAATTCTGTTGCTACAGCAACAAGCGTGTTTCCCAGCATCCCATATCTAAAACCTAAGGTGTAATTAGAGATCAAGAGACAACGGGTTGCCAGATACCCTGAAAGAAAATCCCTCCCCCAAGAGCCGCGACCAGCCTTTATCTCCTTCTCCTTCAAAATCTGCCGTCCTCCATTTTGCCCATAACTGAGGAGAAGAGCTGCTGTGTGGTTTCATCACAGAAAGTTCTGCATGACATCATTTGCTCATAAGATGCCGTCACAGCAAATATCTATTATCAATATCTTAAAGTACTGTGGCAGAGAGAGAGAGAGAGAATGTGTAAGGGATTAATTGCCAAAGCTTTTTTTTTTTTTTATGCCATGTGTCTTGAGATCAAACTACTCCTAACCTGTTTTGTTTGCTGTTTGTTTAGAGCAGAACACTTTACAAACTTGGTTGAGTTTCCAGGCAGAAGTGCTTATCATGTTGCCACAGAATTGCTCTGTCTTAAGAGCAAAGATACAATGCCCTAAATTTAAAATAGTGGGACCTGGGCCAGGCCTACGGCAGGCCAGGGACAAAGCCTGACTGACAGATCAGCAATTCTCAGTAGTTCACGTATTGCACTACTGTAATCCACATTATGATCTGTTTGATTTTGACAGCGTATTGCAACCTGTATTTGTTCAGTAAACTGTGTTTAAACAAAGCTTAGTGCGATATGATCACTTGCTCACACTTTTTTCAATGCCCTGTCTCTTGTTGGCAGGTTTACAGATCGTTTTTGCCGAGACATAAGTAACATAAATCTTGCAAAGTTGAACAAGATTCATTCCTAGATAAACTTGATTTGGATAAGCGTCCATATGAGATCTAGCGTGGTGGGAGGTGCTTTGCACAGAAGTGGGGAAGTTGTTTGGGTACATCCACCAGTGCTGCTTTCTCTGCCATCCCACATTGTTTTACTGTTAGCCTGTACTTCTCTTTAAGGTTCCTGCTTTCTAGTTTCAGCTGTGGGGAGCCATACCCATTCAAGCACAGGTCTGTTGAGTATCTTCATGGCCACAGGCCTTTAATATTGGAACTAAAGAACTCAAACATCTTCCTTAAGGAAAAAAGCTTAAAGGTTTAGGACTGTTGAGCTTAGAAAAAGGTTAACAGAGGCGGGACACGATTGAGACATATGAAATTATGGAGGACATGGAGAAAGTGGACAGAATAAAGACTTCCTCTCACTTTCAAAACACTTGGAACAGGGTCATCCAATGAAGTTAATTGGAAGGAGATTTAGAACAGACAAAAGGAAGTACATTTTTACACTGTGCACTTGTGTAGTAAAGTGCATCTTTACACTTTTAATTTGTGTAGAATTAGTCACCACATGATGTGGTGATGGCCACAAACTTGGATATATTAAAAAGGGGATTGGATAAATTCACAGAAGACAGATCTATTGAAGGCCCAGTGTCTTTTGGAGTGGGGCAGTTATAACAAATAACAACAACAACATGCACGTTGTGTACTACTCCAATGAAAACACTCCTAGCAAGAGAAAATGTTTAAATCCAGCCACTGAGGTAGAGAGATAATCCAGCATAGAATGGTCAGAATGTCATAGTTAACCCTAATTCAGTTATATCTCCTATACGGACTGCAGATAATCCGCATTAAACAATGGGATTATTAAAATACAAGCCAACAAGCCAAGCTCAATTAGCCCTAAACCTCTGCAACAGGAAATTCACTGGCTTTGGTTGTACAACATACATAACCAGGTCAGGTAAAGTTCTAGCAGTGGCATTTGCAAAACATGCAAATCTTCATTAGGTTTTTATGGCTTAGTGGGGTATAAGCTAACCCAGTCCATTTGATTAGTGAACAGTTCAATGTACTGTGCAAACTCAGAAAATGTGTTGGTTATATAACCAAGTTAAGCATGTTCAAATGCCGCCTTCCAATAAATGCTTCCTAGAATCATTTCCTAAATTGGTTTGATCATCATTTGCTTGGCCAGATGTTAAATGGTCTTCATACCTACGTAAATCTTACAACTACTCAAAGTTCTGGAGTTCCCTACCAAAAGCAACCAGCTGTGAGAGGCTGTGGGAAAGCAGGAGATGAGGCACTTGAGGGTTCATCCCAGAACAGGCAACTCAGGCTGGATGTGAGACATGGGGAAAAGTGTTTCAAAGAGACTCCAACTAAATTACCTGACTATAACTGGAGACTTATTCTTACATTTTCAAAATCTTGGTACTTACCCCAGAGACAGACATTAAATATGCCTTCCTGAAATCCATGTTGTTTTTGGTCCCTTGGTCTTACCAGCTAGGCTTGACAACAACCTTGAATCATCAAATGCCTCATCCCCACCTTCACACAACCTCTCACCACCTGACCAGCTCCATTTTTGTTGCCATTCTATTGAGGGGCAAAAGCATTTTTATCCAGACAAATTTTTGTCTTTTAATATGATGTGGTTGCCTTTGGTAGGGAACTCCAGAACCTTTGAGTAGTTGTAAGATTTATGTAGGTATGAAGACCATTTAACATCTGGCCAAGCAAATGATGATCAAACCAATTTAGAAAATGGTTCTAGGAAGCATTTATGAGAAGGCTGCATTTGGACATGCTTAACTTTGTTACATAACCACCCATTTTCTGAGTTTGCACAGTACATTGAACCATGCACTAAGATGTGAGAACCACTTATTTTTTATTGTTTTGCATCAACATTTTAATGATAATTTTGCATATTATCTTATACTAGTGCAGTTAGCCACCATTTACTATACAACAACAAAAAAATGTATGTGTGCATGTGTGTTCAAAACAGACAAACAAATGGTGCTTTGGACTGAAGTTCTAAATACAGGATTCCCTGGCATACAATTCAACCTGCTGAAACTTTAAGTTCCATGACTGTGCCTCAGCATATCATTTGTAGACGTTTCAAATACAGCAGGTTCCCAATTTAAGAACATCCTGGTTTATGGATGACCCCTAGTTAAGAACAGATTGCCATAAAGACAATTATATTAAAAATTTAAGTACAATGTTTCAGGTTAAATACACATTACTACTTTTGTGTATTATCATGTTTAAGATGTTTTAGTATACTTGGAAGTGTTTCTTAAGTGTTCTATATGCATAGAAAGGTAAAATATACACCATATACTAAGTCAAATGTTTGACTAACTGATGCTAAGTAACTGTTCCAACTTACATACCAGTTCGACTCGGATAGACATAGGAACGGAACTTGTTCTTAAGCCATGGACCTGCTATACCTAACTGGGCAGCGGGGGTGGGGAGCCATACAGCCAACAGAAAATTAAGGTGGCTACAGAGCAGTAAAAACTGGATGGGAGATGTTACTCACCTGTTTACCCGGATGCTGCCCATGACTCGTTTTATCATGAGGTACTTCTTACTATAAAGCTGAATGGTTTCTGATGTTGTGTATGACTGGGAGTTTCACACACAGGACACGCACAAATGGTGTCTCAGGTCTGTAAAAGTTGCAGTTCCTTTCATTTGGGGGTAGATACCTAGATTAGAAGCAAAAGAAAATGCAGAAGAAAAATCACAGCAACTAAAAAAACCCTCTAATCAATAAAATTCCAGTTGTATTGTTGTCTCTATTTATTAATATTTCATCTTTCCTTTAGCATGGAGTTCAGGAAGGAATACCTAAGCTGGGTTCCTACAACTTGTTTAAACCCTAAACCTGGATAAACAAAACACATTTGCAGTGTCACATAACATGCAACGCCCAAGCAAATAATCCATGTTATGGATTTAATGTGATGGCTTAGCTCACACAATGTGCTATGCCAAATAGTGGACACTGGGAGACAAGCCACTGACCCCATTTTCACATATGAGACCATAGTGGCAACCCAGTCATTGAGTTCATCAGCCAGAGGGTCTACTGGGCTGGACTTCAGAGCCAACTCTGGAAGCCCAAGAACCACTTAGCCAAAAGAACAAGCCGCAACAGGTGATATGGGAGGCATGGCAAGAAAGCAACTATATACAGTATAACAACTACTGCAATATTGTGTGCGTGTGTGTGTCCTCCCCCCGCCTATTTAACACTTTGGTAGGTAGGAACATTGCCAATCAAGATCATGTTGAATAGGCTGTTGAAGAAGGTGGGAACTTTAGGAGCAACTGCTTACCTGGGCAACATACATGTCTAGATAACAGCAACAGTAACAACTTCATGCTTCCAGGCTTCTCTTTAATGCATTGAATGTCAGATGGGGATGAAGGGGAAAGGAGAGGGAGGCAAAGAATCCAGGGTGGTAAGAAACCAAGACAGTGTTGGTAAAATAAATAGTATAGGAGGAAACAGCTAGGGCAGGAAAACCCAGATTCGCCTCAGATCTTGAAAGCCATTTTCTCCCAGCAGTCTCCTATCCGAACATTGATCAGATCTAGACCTTCTTAGCTTCAGAGACTGTTGCATCTTGTATTTCCTCTGTCTATGACTTAGACCTTTAGGTATTTTGACTGCTGAGGCTTAAAAATAGTTTGGTTTCAACTACTTCACAATGCAACTATAATTTCTTAAATGGCTGGGGATGGCATCTTGAGTGTGTGTCACCATATTGCAGGTTCCTCCTAATTAATGGGATGAGGCTAACAATAGGTTATCTTGGAAGGTAGTTCTAGATTAGGATTCTAGCTTGCATAGAATAGTGTGAGCAAACTTGGGATGAAACAAGTCTTTTATTGTACTTATTGCACACTGGCCAAAATGGTCCTAAAATAACCCATACTGTCCTTTCTGTTAGCAGGGAATGTGGCATGAATATGCTGGTAATTTATGATCTATTTTATTTTGTTATGTGAAACTTCAGTTGACAACAGATATCAATATCTATGGCCTCAATCTGGTGATGACTATGAAATATAAAAGACTGTGACTTGGGATGTAAGTGAAGTAAATGGTAAAGATCATGAATTAATGAAAGAAAAAATATATATGAATGAAGCTAATCTGATTTTATGGAATGGAATACATAAATACATGCAAAGTGGTGATGGTTTAATTATTGAATGAAGGAGCTCAAACGTGTGTCAGCAAGTATGAATTGGTGTCATCTAGGTACTTGTGGATACCTAGGTTGTGGGTACATATGAAAGTAGGAATACATGGACTGATGATAGTTGCATGGTATGATCCAGTGACAGTGATAATGGAAGAATCAATGATGAGTTTTAGGGAAAAGTTGTGCAATATTTGAATGAATGTGGTCAAGAGGAAGGGGAAAATATATTCTGCTAGGTGACATTAATGGATAGATGGAAGTGAGATGAGAGAGTACAGAAAATGATTTGGCTATTCAGAGATTGTTGGTGAATGGTGACTATTTCATTAGCATCTGCTTATAATACTTGGTATGAACATAAGGCTATTCATATGTCTACATGGCAAAAGAAAAAAATGAGTATATAAAAAGCATGATTGATTTGATTGTTTATGTGGAAAGACTGAGAGATTAGTGAATAATATAATTGTAATAAAAGATTCTGAATGTGGGACAGTTCATTTTTCAGTAGAATTAAAAGTGGATCTCTGAACAAAATGGAATGGAAAAAAAATGAAAGAAATGAGAGTAAAAAATAAGACAACTGCAGCAAGAGATTGTATGAAACCTGTATGAAAAAATATATAAAATAGATTAATCTTCCAACAGAATGCATGGAAAGTGAATGCAAGAAAAGAAAATATAGATAGTGCTTGGAACAGATGAAAAGAATTATGTTACAGAATGCCACAAAAGTATGTGGAGTTACATTAATGGGATGTATGAAAAAGGATGCTTAGTGGAAGGACAAAATGAAAGAAGCTGTGGCTGAGAAATAATGCATATAAAAGAACAACTGCTTCCAAAAATGAGGATTAGGGAATGATACTATATAATGTGTATAAGGTGAAAAAAAGATTTGCAAAGAATATAATCAAAGAGAGAAAGGAATAGTTATGATAAAAAAACACAGAGAAAATAGTGATTTTGATGGAAATGTTTTAAAAAATGTTTTGAAAGTGGGTGAAGATGTTTGACGAAGGACCCTCCATCTGTTTTTTAAAAATAAAAACAAAAGTGAAAGCTGACATAAAAATAAAAGTGACAAGAACCTGAATGATTTGCAGTGAATGTAGACAGACCATATGATGCAACAAGGATTTACAGATTTGAAAATTAAAGATTGAAGTAGTCTTGGAAAATGGACTAAACTGTTACAAGTTATACAGATATGATAATATCATAGCAAGTAGATGAATCTATTTAGTGGAACGTTTACTAAAGATGGGAAAATGGATGGAGATATTTTAAGACATGCAAATGGTAGAAAAATAATGGGTAGTATGTGGTTTGTTGCAAGGAATGAATGTTTATTGAAAGGAATGAAAATGAAGATCGAATCACAAAGCAAATCTAGAAGGAATGAATGGGTCAAGAGGAAGAGGGAGATTGAGAAAGTCATCCTTGGATGGAGCTGGTGAGCTTTTCAGACAGAGAGAGGTGAGAAGTTTAAAGAACAAAAGGCAGTCTTTGAAGAGGTGTATGGACATGATAGAAGCCATAGTTTGCAAGGACGAGAAGGTTTGGAGAAGAATAATGCTAGATTTAGTTATATTTCCTTTTCTTTTTCTTATAAGTGGGCATAATTAGAAAGTTATTATTTGACCCCCTTTATTTCTTAGCAGGGACTTGGTTCCTATTTAAATATGTCAGTTATCTTTCCTGCACTAAAGGCTGCAAGCCATATATGTGTGATAATGGGAAGCAAACTTAAATCTGATCCTCATGGGAATTTGATATTATGGGATAATTTCTGGGAAATCTTTCCTTTGGAGTTCTTAGACAAAAATGGCAGTATTACTTTGGATCAGTTCAACATTAATCAGTCTTTTAAAACATTTTATCTTTGCAAAAAATCTGGATTACTTAAATAGGTAAATACCAATATATTCCATTAAAACTTCCTTTGGCTTTAAAATTTGAGCCTGATGCTTTAGCAGTGTCCAAAATTCCTATACTATTAATACTACTAGCTAAAAATTTGGAGGTTCCCTAATCTACAATTATTTGTTATGTATCCCTGATAAGTAACTATTGGAAACCTCTGGAACAATGAGTTGGAATAACCTTAACAAATCAATGGGCTAGAGTTTTAAACAAAATTAAATTGGTATCCTGTGATCTCAAATGCAATTAATACAACACAAATATTTTGTGTGTTTAAGATGTGAATGTAATGTATTATAGTCCAAAAATTTGGAAACTATTCAAGTATGACAAACTGGATTATCTTTATGTTTTCTTTATTTATTTTTAATTAAAAGCAAGTTGAAAAATTAGTTTTTTTAAAAAAATCATGCCAATCATGGAACACTGAGAACAGGCAAAGCTCCACAAATCAGTTATTGATATGACAGTGCAAAAATTGGCATTCATTTAGCGCCAACCCTTGAACTACTGCAGCTCCTGAAATAGCAAAAATCCCTTTGCTTTATTTTATACAGGGTAAAAAAAAATTAATTCCTCCTCCCCCTTCCCTGTGTTTTAAGTGTATGTTTTGTATATTTGGCTCTTTGGCAAAAATAAAATCTGAGCCATTTGTTTTGAGGGAGAAGCTGTCTGTCTGATGAGACATCATTCTTTCTGCATATTAATTCCCACTGTAGTTTTTTCAGCCTTGGTTGTTGGAAGGGAGAGACAGCTTACTTGAACCCAAAAGCTGAGAGGTAGGGTGAGGCAAACGTTCCCACAAATGGAAAAACAAGCTATACCCAACCTCTGGAATTCCAGAATCACAATTCACATTGAAAATCAATTCTGCTACCAAGGAGGATGGTGCCATGGGAATATAGTGTTATGGTACTTGCACAGAATCAACACAAATGCCACATGCTGATCAGAAGCTCAGATAGCAAAGGAGGGGCCCTTTGCTCCATGAATCCTCAAATTTGTAAGTAAATAAAGCTTAGAAATATCATTGAAGTAGAAGATTCTTAATCAGTCTATAAGGTTTAAAGTGAGAATAAGCTTTGGAAATATGTCTGTAAATGTCAAGGCCAACAGAGCAATTCAGTAACATAAACATTTCCATTTCACCATTTTCTGCATTGGAAACAGAGGCAGTAACAGTGACAAGAGGCTACTTGGATCTGATCAGCTTTCCCTAACCTGACATCCTCCATTGGAACTACATTTCATCCCATTCTTTTGTAATCAGATAAAGGAAGGCAGGACAAAAAGAATACAGGATTCTAAGACTGCACAAAGCCAGGGTTTTAAAACTGTGATTAATTGAATGAGGCGTTATGGCCTAATTTGCATATTTTACTGATAATGACTGCGACTTATATCACATCAAGACAAAAGATTAGGATAGTGTGATTTAATAAAACATTTTTGGGTGGGAGGCGTTCTGTTAAACCCAAATGTCCACTGAATCCACATTTACATAATTGCAATATTTGCATAGTGATATAATTGATGTTCTTACATCATGACGCAAATTGACACAAATGATGTAAAAACATCAATTATGTCATTAAAAGCAATGAACTTGTCCATTCTTTTGGTGGTGAAGAGTGAATGCAAATTCAATTCTTTCTGTCAAAAGTCTATTTTCAAAAGGTCCATTTAATAGATGTTTAGTTTATATAAGCCTATGTTTATCTTTTTAAGCCACTCAAGAAGCAGATTTCTATGGGAAGAATTTTAAAAGGTAGGATGCACAGGAAAAAATATGCAAAAGTCATTCTCCCATTGTCATGCAAGCATTTAAATCAAAACTCATTATAAAAAGGCTGGGAAGAAGAGGCACATCAGTGTAATTTAGTTCTCATAAACTTCTTTAATACCACCCATATGAGAAGGCCTCAGGTCAGTTTCCTCTGAACAAAATTGGTGGGCAAACCAGCCATATTTTCATTGTTTGCATATGCCTTCCACCACACCCCAGAGCTGTCTGGTGGGCTTATTTTGAGTATGGGTTCAGTATTCCCAAAACAAAAACTTTGGGGCTGTCCAGTAAAGTATCACAGTTGTGTTCCAGCCTTTTAACTGGGGGGGTTGAAAAAGGGCAGCAGAGGAGAGAGTGCAGGACTGAGTAGAAGAAGTATATCTGCACCAACCCAAAGTGGGCAATAGGCATGGGCTGCCAATCCTGACCCCACAGGTAGTCTACAGTTGTACATCAGATTCTGCCTTCACTGAAACTGTGTTGGTTGCCACCAGCTTAAGCAGAAAAATGCTACAGCAATGCTGGAACTTAAGGACAACTTAAGAGACTCACTCATGGGTTGAGATCAAGAAGGCAATGTCATGTGGACAAAGCAGACCAAAAAGGCTGTCATTTACTCTGTGGATAGAGGCAAATAGGGAGAAGTCCTAAGCCAATCTACAGTAAGGTGATTTTTCTCAGTCATGCAACATCTGGTTACTTGTATAGCCTATGGTGCTTTTTCAGATTATTTCTCTGACATGATTTATCCCTCAATATATCAATTTTCCAGACACCTTTTCATGGTTCTTTAAGAATGGGTTAACAATAATTTTTAAAAGCCTTGCACACTTACATAGCTGTGTAGTTGTGAATAAACATGTACCCTAAAGAAGTGTGGAAGGCAGGCAGGCAGGCAGGCAGGCAGGCAGGCAGGCAGGCAGGCAGGCAGGCAGGCAAGCAGGAAGGAAGGAAGGAAGGAAGGAAGGAAAGCTGAAATAACCTGCATGACTGTCACTTCCAGCTCAATACTTATGGCTGTGATATGTGCTCCTCCTATGAATATAAATAATAGAGACATGTGAACTTCCCCTTCTCCAGCAATTATAATACTATGTAGGTTGCCTCATTCTGAGAGTGCCTTGGACTGCAAGAAGATGAAACCAGTCCGCACTCCAGGAAATAAAGCCAGACTGCTCACCTGAGGGAATGATACTAAAGGCAAAACTGAAGTACTTTGGCCACATAATGAGAAGACAGGACACCCTGGAGAAGATGATGATGCTGGGAAAGTGGAAGGCAAAAGGAGGAGGAACCGACCAAGAGCAAGATGGATGGATGATATTCTAGAGGTAACGGATTCGACCTTGGGGGAGCTGGGGGTGGCGATGACTGACAAGAAGCTCTGGTGTGGGCTGGTCCATGAAGTCACAAAGAGTTGGAAGCGACTGAACAAATAAACAACAAAGGTTGCCTCAAGACGGTTTGCTACTTGGGGTGAAGAAGATAGCACCTCTGCCCCTTGGCAACTTCACCACTAGCAATGGGGCAGAATTCTGGATTACGCTTCAGGAAGCAAAGGGCAGGTCACATGGCCCACAACTTTGTATCACATCTGCTGCTTAAAGCCAGTACTTCCTTTGTCTAATGGTAGGGCCTGTCCTAATACTACACGTTTGGCTTTGGTACTTACCACATTACTGGAGGTATTACCACTGGAGAAGATTGTTAAGAATGCCTTAGACTGCAGGAACAACAAATCATTCAGTACTAGATAAGACTGCTCACTGGAAGCACTAATAATGAAGCTAAGGCTTGAATACTTTTGGCACATTATATGAAGAAAAGAACCACTGGCAAAGAACTGAGCATTAGAAACAGAAGACAGTGTGGCTAGATGCTATCACTGACAATGCAACCATGTTCAGTTACAAAAACATGTTCTGTTCGGTTAGTTCTGGTATAAGATCTAACAGAAGCAATTATTGCCAGACAATTCCTGGTAAAACGATATTGATCAGATCACAAAGAGTTGGGAAGAAAAATCAGGAGTCTGGTAGATCGGAAAAGGTGCTACCAGTCACCTTCTGATTTTTTGCCACCATAGATTAGCATGGCTGTCCTCCTGCAAAGAGTTGGAATGACTGAATGACTGAATGACAATGTTGTAGTTTTTGTTTTATATGGGCTAGGATTAGTGGAGATTTTTGGCTGTACACTGCCCAGAGTCTATACTGATTAGGGTGATATCTAAAGACTGGGAAAGAAATAATAAATAATAACATGTCACATTATAAACACAGAGAACATTGCACAGTACGTAGTCCTCGCTAAATGACCATTCATTCAGCAACCATTTGAAGTTACGACAGTGCTGAATGAATGATATTTATGACTGGTCCTTGAAGTTATGGCCATTGCAGCACCCCCATGGTCACATGATCAAAATTTGGGCACTTGGCAGCCCGCCCGCATTTACAACTTCAGCATGCGCTTCAACTCCCCCAGCGCGCCTGATGAGCTGCACCTAGCCTGGCCCTTTGCACAGTAGTTGCTGGCCGTACATGGCCTTCTCAAGGCCTTGCAAAGGGCCAGCCTGTGTGTGCCTCATCAGCAGAGGGAGGAAGAGGATGGTAAATGTCAGCTGGGGACAGAAGGTGTGGTGGACTGCAGGATAGTGGAGATGCAGGGCAGAGTGCAGGATGATGGGGCGGCAGGGGCAGTGGGGTGCAGGGTGGCCACATGGGCAAAGATGGGAGGGAGATAGGCAGTGAGGGGAGTTGAAGTGGAGGCAACTGTGGCAGGGCAGGAGAAGCATGAGGCCTGGCCTAATGACCACAACTGGGACTATCAGAACTGCCATTGCTAAGTAGTGTAGTCACATGATGTTTCGCCTAATGACTGCTTCACTTAGCAATGGAAATTAGGGTTGTTAAGCCCAATTAGGGTTGTTAAGCGAGGACTACCTGTATTCATTATTATGTGACCACGTGACAGCAATTGCTTTGGAAAAAAAGGAACTATGACATGGTGACATCCTAGAAGCAAAAGGACTCCATTGTAGACTCTGCATTTGTAATATAAGTGCAATATCCTGATCAGATGCTCCTTCTCATTAAAAATGCCTTTCCTCCCATTTCTTACAGGAAGATTCTTTGGCACCTCTTCACCTTACTACACTATATATAAACATAAACTATGGAGTAGTTGCAGGAGTGGAAGGTAGAGTTGAAGGTCAGAGCTGTAGCAAAGACAAAACATTAAAGCCCCACCCTCAGTACTACAATTCCATTTTGGGTTGTCTCAGCCCTTCCTCTTTCAGCAATTATTCAGTTAAGAAAAAAACACATCAACTTTGATACTAACTCCCAGTTTTGAACAGTCAACTGCAAGGAGTTCTGGGATCTATACGTTTTGTACAGCGTAGCTTTGAAAGAGCAGCCAAGGCATTAAAATATGAAATTAATATTCCATTATGTAATAAAAGTACTTCTGGGGGAAAAAGAAAGGTTACTTATTTGAAGCCATACATTATGAGAGCAAATGGTTTAAGCCCCAAGAGCACTACAGGAGCGTTACATGCATAGGCAAAAGAGTCCCCTAAGTTTGTTTTGTCACTTCTTCTTCCTTTTCAACTTCTGACATTCTACCTACAGATTTAAGTAGGTCAGCAACAAGTGTCAGTGTTTCCGCACCAAAGACCAGCTGGTGGATGGTAGCATGAGCATGGTTTGTGACCCTAAGGAGATTTTGCAAAGCAATGTCCACATGCTGTTTCACTGCCCCCATGTTAATAGATTGGCCTGATCGCAGGCTTTCATTCTCTACTTTGTAGCAGGTCAACTCTGCCTGAAGGAAGGACATCTCCTGTTTCAACTTCTCAATGTTGCTTTCTGCCTTCAGAGCTCTTTGGGTCATACACTGAAGATTCTGCTCTGCCTGCTGCACCAGTGCTTCCAAATCCTGAGTCTCTTTCTCCTCCTTGTTCATGGTGGCTTGCAGTGTCCTCTCAAGGTTTCGTACCATCTGGGTCTGACTTTCAGAGAAGTTCTGTATCCTTTTGATCTTTCTCCTCAGCATGGAGTTTTCCTCTTTAAGTTCTTGGTAGCTCAGCTGTGAAGACACATATTCCACTTCTTCAACAGGTTCTTCACGGGTAGTATAGCTTTCTGTGGCTTTGGTACGAGAAGGGCACCCAATGCATGTGTCATTATCATTGAATGGCCATGAAGAGAAAGTTTCCATTCCTGAAAAAGTTGCTGAGTTGTAATCGAAAGGATCACACTGGGTAATATTAGAGACCCTGGATAAATGCACTTTATCATAGGAAGAGGGTGGGAATTTTTCTCTCCAATCATCATCATCATCTGACAAATGAGCAGAAACCATTGCCTCTTTGTATAGTGGCTCCTGAAACTCCAAGCTCAAGCCCAGTGGTTCTGGAGACAGAGACACTTCTTCAAGGATAAGGTTCTGCCTGGCCATTTTCTTCTTATTATTTCTGGTTTTCCCTTCATGTTGTCTTGATGCACCACGATTCTTGTTTTTTACCAACCCTTTTAAGGAAGATGCAGGTGGGTCATTTGAATTTTTCATTTGATTGTCTCCAGAGCTGCTATGATTCTTGACATGGTCTGCTGGAGTAGATGGAACATGATGGTGATAACAGGGCTGGATTTCTTCTTCATCCTCTTTTAGGCCTCGGGAATGTGAGCAGCTGGCAAGAGGTGGCCGTGGCATTTTGGACAGACAACTGACATCTACAACATTTGCATTCTTCCCAAAATAGCCCCAGGCTAGCTCCCAGTTCCTCTCCACTGGTTAAACCAGCCCTGTCAACTGTAGTACCAGTGGTGTTGGCCTCAACACTATTTAATGGTCTATTGAAGCATCTGAATTTAATCCTGGTATGTGTGTGTCTCTTTAACAGTGGAAGAAGCAGAATTTATCATGATCTATGATGTCATCAGATGTCAGTGCTTTATTTTGTGACTTCATAGGCTTGAGAGAAATGTATAATTAGAATAGCTCTCACAATATTTTTCTGCCAGTTGAAATATACCAGTGATGAGGAGTGCTGAGACCACTTTTAATATGATCTTATCCTCAATTCCTTTAACCTTGAATAAATTACCATCCCATCCCTATCTCCAGCGCTAATAACCTAGAATACTGGCCCAATTAGAATATCTGGTATTAACAGGTAGGTGAAACCTGACTTCATACAGGTTTCATAAACTGGTCTCTTGTTTTTGTTTGCAATGCTAGTTCTATGTGAATTGAACTGCCATGGGTCATTCCCCCTGTATCCCTATCCTTGGAAATGTTCAGCTGAGACTAAGAATTTAGTAGAGATCTCTAGATTCCATCCTCCCCACATTTTCAAGGACTCCCAAGAGAGAATAATGTTTAAACTTATTTGGAGGTAAGCCCTGAGAGAGAAGAAGGAATATGCTGTATATGATATATACTGCATGTCCAAATACTGTATTAATGCTGGCTTGTACATTTGCAGGCTGAGGTTAAACTTAGATCCTGTTTACTTTTGAGCCAGAAGAGGCTTAGGTTAAATCTGACTAGAAAGAGTTTTTACAAGGTGTTCTTCTCCATGCACTTGCTTTTCTGCAATAGTGCTATTGTTTTCTTTCTGGCTTATGTTGTTATTCCACCCTGAGTTGCATCCTTTCTCCAGACTCTGATAACTAAATCACGTCCTTTGTAAAGTGAAAATACAATAACCAAACACATGCTTTTAAAATGATGCTTGTATTTTATTATTATTAATTTGATCTATACCTCTCCTTTATTTTGTAGAATTCAAGGCAGTATATGTAATGCTCCTGTTTCCTATTATCCATAGAACAACCATCCAGAGAGGGAATAACTGGCCCAAAGCTGGTTTTCATGCCTATGAGAAGACTAGAACTCATAATCTTCCAGTTTCTAATCCAGTGCCTTAACCACTACACCTAACTGGCCTTTTTGAATGGTAATGGGTACTAGCATTCAAACAACAGTGGGACAGAATTAGAGTAATACTATCTCTAAGAATTCTTTAAAGGTCATGTAATAAGAGAACTGGATGAGACTGGTTTATAGAACAGTAATTAATCAACTTTAATTAGTACAAGAATAACACAATAAGGGGGAAGCAATGACAAAGTATATCTGTGAATCCTGCATTTGGTTGGGTTGTAGTTTTTAAGCAGTTTTCAAGGGAAATTTCAAAGCAAATGTTTGTGGGGCCCAATGTTATTACTATAGTACAAATGACAGTTTCCTAGTCTATTACTCTATGGACAGAATACCACTGAAGAGGTCTTCATCTTGCCCAACACGGCACTCTCCAGCTGTCTTTGGACTGCATCTCCCAGAATTCCTATGCTGGCTAAGAATTCTGGGATTTACAGTCCCAGCTTCCCCGACAATCTGGGGAAGATCAGTGTATTTCAACACGCAGGGGAGATGGCAAGTTATAAATAAATTAAACAAGAGAAAAATGCCAAGCATGTGTTAAACCAGGGTCTCAGTTTGCTCAGCCAACAAGCGGCATATGAAAGGTACACAGAGGGGAATGCAATCAAATGTGTGTTTTTAAAAATAATTATAAATATACCGAATCTATGCCAACAGGCTCCATCTGTCCTTATAGACATTATCAACAGACTGATCTCTTTAGGCTATCTCATGCCATCATGCTTAAATAGCATTTTTATAAACACATCTCTAATTGGATGCATTGAGGAAGGAAGAGGGGTGTGATTTCCCCCCTCTCTTTTCCTTAATAGTCATTAGAGAAATACCAAAAAAAAAAAAAAAGCCCACCCCCAAAACAAAACAAACGACTGGAAGCAAAACCATCTTCAGAGCGTGACTCAGAGCTATTCATAGCTCCATAAAGCCAGCTGCAGTATCAGAGACAGAAGGGTTCTGCCCATATTATTATTTCAATTACCATCTGAATTAAAAGTTTGAGCCACGATCAGCCCACATGGTGGAGGGAAGGAGGGAGAAAAGGCAGACAAGCAAAGGAGGCTCACCAAGGCCTACTCAATGGCAAAGGTAAAGGTCACAAAGCCCCAACCTCCCCCAGTTGCACTCCCCCAGCAGAGCACAGGGAAGATCAGTCCATGGACTTACATCAGTCCTTCAGTAAAGCAACAGCTTGTGTCCTGGGTGGCAGCTTGGGGAAGTAAGAGGGGCTTTTAACCTCTTCCTAGAACTTCACAGCCTGCCAATTTTCTTGCTGCAGAAGCTACACCACTTCATAGTGGCACAGCTGGATAAGCAGCTAAGGGGTCAGGCAGCATAACTCGGAGAGTGAAATCTCAACTAGAATCTTCAGCTGATCATCCTCAATCTTCCTGAGACAATCAAACTGTAGAATGGATGAGAGGGCATAGGCAGGTATTCATTTAAGCTAGACTCTCTGATGGTTTTTGTTTGTTTGTTTGTTTGTTTAATCTGGTCAGTTATGAAAATTTGCAGTGTGATCCATTTATTCCCACTCACATATGCAGAGGCTGGGTGGCTACATTATGCTAAGCTATAATATGGTTCTTTTGCTTTTGGCTTAGCATTTGTTAGAACCCAGTCATCGTGGTTTGTAACCTATGGTTTATGGCTTTTTCTTGTATGTGAACCATGCCATTATGCCTTGTTTGTCAAGCCATGGTTAAAACAAACTGACTTAGCATGGTATGAGCACTCATCTCACTCATTCAAGACACAGTTTCTTTGCTTTCACTTAGTGTACTGTATGGTTTATGCATTGGGTCAACAAACAATGGTTAAGCATACTATGGGATAGTGAGAAGTGAAGCCCACATCATTCTCTACTCATTAGGGATGTGCAGAAATCCAGATTTGGTAATGGAAAAGGCCATTCCTAACATGGGTAGGCACTCGTGTAGCACCTGAAAGCACCTCTATAAACCAAATACATATTTCTTTGGAATTGCACAGCAGCTGCTGTAGGAGCACAGGAACAGGCACTGCTCCTTCAAGTTGTTACCAACAGGTGCTACATGGGTGCTGTAGATGTTCCAAATTACATTTTCCCCTTCAGATCCAGATCTATGCACAGCTGTACTCTTCATGTACTAAAAGTGATAGGAAAGATCAGGCCTACCTTTATGCAGGGTGACACAGCTAGTCTAAAGGCCATATATTTAATTCATTTGTTTAACATTTCATTTTTACTCATGCATTACAATGTGATGTTTGCAACGTATCCTCATTTTTTCCACATTCATGCAGGAGTAAAAGAGAACAATCTGCTACAACTTGCTTTTGCAAGACAGCAAGTTGGGAGCAATCATTTCGTCACCTCACATGACTCTCTCTGCCAGCGTAACACTCCCACTTCTCAAGAGGCACTTCACACAGACTATTGTTTGTGTGAAATCAACGCTGTTTGACTGCACAGGTCTTCCAAACGTTTGTGCTGTCTGTTTATGCTGCACATCAGAAATCTGGGCCATAATTGGTGTGCTGCAAAGCTGCTTATTGAAAATGAAAGGTATTGGGTGATTTGGGGTCTTTCAAGCAAGAGAATTCTTCACAGTAACAATCAAAAGCTATCAGACAGCAATTTCATCTCTTCCTCCATAAGATGGTGATGGTTGGGTTTTTTTAAGATAGAAAAGGTGGGGAAAAAACAGGAATGTTACAAAGGAAGCCAATGTCATCTAGACCTTTTGTAAAATTCCTTCAATCGGGCAAGGCAATTGTGTAGTATGAGCCTCAAGTAGAAGCACCTTATGCGATAGCAATCTAAGGATTAGAAATCATGTATGAGAAGGTTCACTAACATGGAGATGATGAGCTAATGCAACTGCAAGTAAGAACTGGGATACATTGGATATTCTTTGTCCCCAGTTAAGTGATCCAGATTACTTGAGGAACTGAACAATTGGGTGGAATTAATTGTGACAAATGAGTACATCTAATGCTTCCCACAGTAATTCCCTGCAAATATTTAGCTGCTTCCAGAATACAGTTCAGCAAGCATCTCTTCCAAAAACAATGTGTTTAGAAGAGCTGAATAAAGCAAAAGTCCACAGAGAGTATAGGAAGGACATGGACTTAGTACCTGATCCTCAGAAAGAACAAAGTTGACACTAAATATGGTGTGGGCAGGGTGTGTGGAAAACACCTTGTGCTGTATTTCCTTGTATTTACTGTGATAGATCAGTCTTTCAGATCAACCTTTGCAAAATTCACATCCCCTGACATGGGAAAATGGATATTTGAATTTGAAATGTGTTATTGTTCCCTTGTAGTTTTCCATCATCAGACTTATCTGTGCAATCACCAGCACAATTCCCTTTTCCATTTTGTGTTCCATTTCCAAGGCTTTGCATCTATGCCAGTGTTTCTCAACCTTTGCAACTTTAAGATGTATGACTTCAACTCCCAGAATTCCCCAGCCAGCAACTTCCAGGATTCCTGAGCCAACATTAGCTGGCTGGGGAATTCTGGGAGTTGAAGTCCACCCATCTTAAAGTTGCTAAGTTGATCTATGCCGACAAAAAACCCCAAAGGAGCAGTCTTCCCTACCCTGACACCCTTCAGAGCAGAACTGAGACTGTTACTCCCAGAATCCCAGCAGCTGCATCAGATGTAATCAGTCAGGGCTGCATACCAAAAGTGGGTGAGGCTACCCATTGTCTCTCTCTCTCCTCTTTCTCAAACAGGGATCACGCATCATGCTAAGCCAGAAAGTGGTTTAGTTAGTTTTCTTTAGCATATTATTTGAACCCAGATACTGTGGTTTGATAAATGATGGTTTATGGCTTAGCATTTTATCTGATCACATCCAACTGTGGTTTATTCAGGAAACCATAAGCTAACTATGGCTTAGCATAGTATATGATCTTAGTTTTATTTTAATATGCTACCTGTATTATCATAATAATGTGAGCTTGGGCCAGTCACTCTCTCTCTCTCAGCCACCCAAGTCACCTCACGGGGTGGTTGTTGTGGGGCAAATAGGAGGAGGAAGGAGTATTAGGTATGCTCGCTGCCTTGAGTTATTTATAAAAATAATAAAGGCGGGATAGAAAATAAATAAAATAAAATAAATAAAATAAATATCAGTAAGTACGTGGCCCATCCTTTGAATAGCTTTCATGCTTTTGACCATACTTTGCTTTCATATCTAAATCCCACTGGAGATGCAGTGTACGTGGGACCTTCCTGATACATGTCAATATACTCATATATCTCATGTATAATGCTGCAAAAATTTAGAAAGAAATGCAGTTTCAGATAGTGGGGATTACATGAATATGCAGAGTTTAGCAAGGCAATGGTGAGAGTACAAACACACATCCGTGCAACATCTAAATGGAGGACAACTAAACATAAACACTGAGCTTTGAATAACATATAAGATTGCAGTAAACAGGGACACCCTTCAAACAATTCATAATCATTCACAAAATGGCAGAATTTGTTGAGCATGTATTTGGTGTCAAGTGGAGAAAAAAGGGAAATCACTGGCTGGATTCACAGACGAGATTTTCTTTAGCTTTTTGTGTATTCAGCTATTGTGTGTTGTGGTTTGTAAACAAGGGTTTATGGCTAAATGTGATGTGCCTTTATTCAATACATCATGATTAAACAAACCATCCTTTAGCACATGTGTCCCAGCCTCTGTGTGACCACCTGTGACAAATATTGTATATTGCAGATGATGGCTACAATATACAGGTTAAATGGGACAGTCACACCCCATGCTATCTTTCCACAGCTTGTATATGATTTTATATGCATTCTCTTGGGAAAGAGCTTTCCAGCTTTTCATCTCTTTCTCTCTCTCTCTCTGTATGTCATGTATGTCATGTATGTATGTATGGGCGAGGGGTTACCAAAGACCAGGGCTCACAGGCCAAGCACAATATGTTTCATTAATTAATAGGGGTTTTTTTTCAGAGAAAATGTTACTGTACTTAGGAATGTTCAAAGGCCATGCATCAAATGAGTAAGGAAGTGTTTAAAAGAAAATGGCAACCAATTTGAATTTGTTCTGTCCTGCACATGGACAGAAAAGAGGAGTTGAGAAAAATATTCACAGAATACTTGGTAGTACACCTAGGATAAGAAAGGGGGGAAACAGAAACAAGGCATATGACAGCTCTACATTTATGTACAGCAGTGTTTCTCAACCTTGGCAACTTTAAGATGTGTGGACTTCAACTCCCAGAATTCCCCAGTCAGCCATGCTGGCTGGGAAATTCTGGGAATTGAAGTCCACCCATAAAGGGTTGACTTTATCAAGGTCAACCATGATACCTTTGTCAAGGTTTAAAAACATTGATATACAGTATAGCATGCATCCATTACATCAGGGATAGGCAACTTTTTCCAGGTAGAGAGAGACAACTCAGTTTACACATTGATTTCCTCCTTTGAACTTTTCTGTCACTATTTTTTTTTTAAAAAAACCACACTGCCAGAAATGACCCTTTTTGTTGCCAATTTCAGTAGAGTGATCTCAGAGTGCTTCAGGGGCTGCAAATACCCCATCTACAATTGAATGGATTTTGTATTATGAAGCTAATTGTCTGTTCAAACTTTTCCTGAACTAGTGCTCTTCAGCTGTGCTTCAACTTCCATAATTCTTAACTAGCTTTTGGCTATCCTAACAGAATTATGAGAGTTGTCACCTCATACCTCCCCCATGTTGGAGAAGGCTCCTATTCTAAGCCTGCAGACCTGATCTATTTTTTCTGTTTCTGCTGCAGAAATAAATATGTCCATTAATGCTGGCCAGAGCAAGCCAAAATAGAGTAGACTGGAGGTAAAGAAGCAAAGAGGTAGATCACTTATTACTTCTGATGTTCTGCCAGATCACATAGGAATAGGAATACGTTCCATTAGCAGAAATGCCACTGCCCTTTCCTCCACCCAGCAGATCAATCAATGTGCCATCAAGTTGGTAGTACCTTTTAGCAATTACATAGATAGACTTTTCCAGGATAATTTCTCTTGGAATATTTTCTAATTCCTAAAAACTAATGTTTTACCACTTCCATGTTTTTCCCTGCAGAGTCCTCACTATACCATTCCTCCTGTGCCTGTAGGAAAGGGAAGAGATGTTTGTCCTTTGCCCAGATTGGAGGACAACAGTAAAACCTCAACTCTCATTCTCTCTCTCTCTCTCTCTCTCTTTCTTTCTTTCTTTTTCTCTTTGCTTCCTTGAGCCCTGAGGATTGTATTTTCACCCTTCAGGCATGACAGCCACCTAGCCTTTTAATCCACCACCTGCCTAGGTTTAAAACAGCCTGCATTGTGTTCACAGGAAAAAGCTAGATTGATTATGGAGTGAGGGTGATAAAGTGGACTACTGACAAGCTTTTATTTTCTTTCTGTCAATGGGGTGGGTGTTAAGGAATTTTGTCAGCTCAGGGTGCAATGGGATCAGAGACTGCCCAGACAAGTTCCTGCAGTTTTCTTGGCAAGATTTTTGCAAGTGGTTTGCCATTGCCTCCTTCCTAGGGCTGAGAGAAAGTGACTGGCCCAAGGTCACCCCACTGGCTTTGTGCCTAAGGCGGGACTAGAACTCACAGTCTCCCGATTTCTAGCCCGGTACCTTAACCACTATCCAGCATTGTGTGTGTGTGTGTGTGTGTGTGTGTAGCTAACAGTATTAGTGTTAGTATGGTGTTCCAGAACACCATCACCTGAAACCAAAAACAATGGTAAACAACAGAACATTTTTAAGTGTGAATGGATTTGATTAGGAATTGCCACATTGCTTTCTCAAACATCTCATTAACTCATGCTTTAAAACCATGGTATATTAAATCAATTATAATTGGCTTGGTTCATACAGACAGCCCTAACCATAAAACTCAAGATGCTTGTGTTGATATGTATACCTCTTCATGGCCTGCCTACCTGGTGAAATGGCTTTCCTTGATCACCCTCCGTGGTGTCTTGGAGTTTCAAACCCAGAGGGAGATTCACTTAGAATCAATCAGGAGCAAGGTTTTCTCAGAGATGGAACTAGATTTCTGGAATACCTTCCCACTAAAAATTGGCAGATCATGGCTCTTCCCTGGCTTGTTCCAAGGTAAAAACTTATTTTTAAGCCCAAACCTCCCCATCAAGAATATGTTACTTTAAGAGTATTACTAGGATATTTTAGGGTTGAAGCCATGAGTATTTCATTACCTATATGTTATTGTTATTTATATATGTTATTTATATATGTTATTGTTATTTATATATGTTATAATAGTTAAAATAGATATGATGTTTTAGGATGTATTTGCAGTTTTTGCATTTTATTGGTGTTGTTTGGGATTTATATGTGAACCACCACAGGCTGGCTTTATTGCAGATTAATAGGATAGAAATACATTAAATAAATGAATGAATAAACCGTAAATATGATGTCTTAATACAATGTATGACTCCAATCTTAGATTTGTTAAAGAATGAGAGTAAGCATGTAGACATGGTTGTCTCAGTTCAGCTGGACTTTTATAAGGCTTTTGACAAAGACCTGGGCTAAGAGAAGAGACTCTCTTATGGCTCCGTAATTTGTTAGCTGAAAATAGAGAGGAAGACTAAATGTCAGGTAGTGTTTGCAGTAGCAGGAGGAAGACATTGGAACATTTCAGAGACCTGAATTGGGACCTGTGCTTTAAAATTCATTCATAAGTTATGTGAAGAATGGAGGGAAGAGCAATGAGATGGCTGTGTCTGCCATATTTACGGATGGCTACCACCTAACTGACCTTGAATGAGCTCAAAAAAGTAGGTCAGACCTGGGTGGTATTTAGCTTGGAAGCAAACAGGAAATTCCAGGGCTGTAGTCTAGAACTGAGATGTCAAAACAACATTGCAGAAAATGGTGTGGCAAACTGCTTTTGTACTGGTGCCAAGAAAACCACATAAGCATACCCAGGTAGGTCATTCAGGGTTGAGCATGACTCAAGAGAAATGTTACCTCCTGTAAAACAAAGAGAAAATGGTTTCTTCATCTGGAAGGAATGGTGCCAACATTTTAAGAAGTGTAAAGTGTTACATCTATTGGGGAGAAAAATCCTAACTTCACATGCATGGTGATGGAGTCTAAATTAATTGGGGCAGGCCGGCAAAGGGCATGTTTGTGGTAGACTATGTGGTGACTGTGTAGAGGGTAGAGTTTGTGGCTGCTAGGTAAAAAAAAAAATCTATGTTCAAGAACATTAGAAAAAAAAATGAAAATAAAGCATTGTACAAAATCATTATCAAACTGGCAGGGTCTGAAATACAGCTTTCATCACCCACTTTAAAAATACATATTGTAGAGCTGGAAAAGACAAATGAAATTATCAAGGGGGCAAAGGTTATAACATTTTAATTTAGGAAAATGTGAGTAAAAAAATCATGAGAGAAGTTTATAAAATTATGCATGGAGAGGAAAATATATATATAAAGAGGTGGGGTTTTTTCCCCTCCTTTTCTTATAACCTGAATTCAGAGACACCCAGCTTCAGTGGATCTGAAGATCTGTGACAGATACTCCTCCACATAGTACATACTCAAAACTCTGATAGCCACAGCATGTTGGCTGGGAATTCTGAGTTGTACCCCCAATATTCTAGAGAACACCAAGGGTCAGCAAGAACAAAGTTATAACATTTGATGCTAGAACATGTAGCAGGTCTTATCTAGCATTGTTATTTTTATGTCAGGCTCTTGTTTCTTTTTTGCCCACCAAAATTTTTTTGCCCACCAGTGAATTTCACACATCCACCTATTTTGACTGCTTTTCACTGTTTTTCCCACCAAATGGGTTGGGGTTTGGGTTATGGTTATTGATCGATGATTGACAGTTACCTCTGCAAATTTATGTACTCACACCCTAATCACAACAAGGATATCACACCAATTGATTATGTCCGTGAAGGGCAGAAACTTTCTGGACTTGAGATTTTAACACTAGGGGTAGGCAAAGAAAGAACAAGAAGTTTATGTTTTTATGCCATATATATTTAACATTCTCAATATTCAGAGCTTGTGTGAGTAATGGCTCTTTCACATGAGAATTCGGAGCCAGTTTCAAAACAGCTCCAGATGTCAGTCTTCATACAATATTGGCAAAGTTAAAAAAAATAGAGTTGATTTCTTTGCTGTGGTATAGATTTGGTTTAAACTATGGTGACTCCATTTATACACTGGAGGAAACTCTTGCCTTATCCTTTCTCTGGACTCCTGCAGTTCTGGAAAGGGTAGCTTGTTAGCTGTGCAGCTCCCTCTCAGCCCAAATAAAAAGCAAGTCTGAAATTGACAAACATTTGTCAATTTCTCCTTTTTCAGCACCAAAGTGTTTTGCACAGGTGTGAATTTCCTTGTCTTCCTTTATTGTGGAGTAAGGATAAGGGAATTTTTATTGCTGTAGGAGTTTGGGGTGAGGCAAATATTTTTGCTGCTTTTTCTCAAAATTGCAAACTGGAAGAAGTAAATGCAATGATAGGTTGCCTTCAAACTGCTTCTAAGGTTTGGGGGGATGAAAATGTTGGCAACGTGGAAGTCCCAAAGGCAAGAGTTTAATAAAAGTCATTAATTCCTAATGGTTATTCTGTATAAATCTGAATAAATCTGCAAAAGTCAAAATATACTGATGGGCCACCAAGGCACTTCTCATCCTGGTGCCATTCAGATGCTTTGAAATCTAATGCCTATCGATCCAATCCAGAATGACTAATAAAAAAAATATGGAAATTAAAATCTCAAACATCTGGAGGAACAATGGCTTTCTCACCCTTGCTGTAAAAGAACGGTTAAACTGTTCAAAAGCAGGGATGATTTACCCTGTTAGATAAATTATCTGATTTTCTAAATTGAATCTGGTCAACTGCAGTTTGAAGCAATTTCAGTGTTTGCCTATGAAGCATGCAGAAGCAACAATAAGTTCACATGCTATTATTAGCATAATCTGTTTACAGACATTTGTGTGCTGGCAAGGATATTTTTATCATATACATATACATGGAGCATTCTGGGAACATTTACAAATAAAGAACTGATTTATAAGAAAAAATGGTCATATACCCTGCTTTGTGTGATTGAACTAGCTAGCAAAGTTAAAATATAGTCAATTCAAAACACACATAGAAAAGTAATTATTAGATGGTTTGTGGTTGGCATGACTTCCTTAGTGTAGTGGACAGAAGATTCGTTGTCAGAGAAACTGGGATCTCAGATAATGTCCAGTTATGTGTGAGGCTTGAGCAAGTGTTGATTTTTCAGTTTCAGTTTTCATCTGCAAAACTGGAAAAAGTAATAATTATACCACTATTACCATCTTTCTCTGAGAAAGTCTTCCTGTCTGTGTTGGTGGGTAGCAGAGAAATGGAAAGAAGAAAACGGAAAAAGTCATTGTGCCTTTTCCCTTCATTTTTGATTCGTTGCACTGCAATTAAAAGGTAAAATACAGGGCAGAGAGATCAAGGACTAGCATTTGGAATAAATGCTTTTTATGCTTCCACTCAGCCTTATATTCAGTATCATTAGCCATCTTTTATCATCTGGATATGGACTTGTTCTGTGTGCCCTAGCAGAGATTCACAGGTGTCTGGTTTTCCATAATATGAAATATTCTGCATTAAAACAAGGGGTGCTCCACAGGGGTAGAGAAAACCTTCATAGGTTCTGTGAATTCCAGAAGACATAGACCCCAGTGCCTTATGTGGTCTCTTCCTTCATTACGGTTAATCAGAATAATGGCTATAGGGATACACAGTGGGGTGGCAAGAGATTCTGGAGTTGAAGATCACCTGACCTTTCACCAGCTTGAAAAAGGCTGGATTTAGTAAGAGTACACGCCTCCAAAATACCTCAATGTGAAAGGCATCCATTTTTGTAGCAAATGAAATTCTAACGAGGCAGTTGTTCTGGGTTTTGTTGCCTGAACCAATCCCAAAAGAGAAACAACGGATGGCCAGTACAGGTTTGGGTACTGGCACAGAGAGAAGAGAGCCAGGAAAGGAGGAAAAAGTCAGGCAGAGAATTTAGAGAGGAAAGCCACCTCCATTCCCCAGACTCCCTCATCTCTTTTCCTCACTTGTGTTCATCTCATCTCCTTTCCTTCACTAACCTCCCTTTTTCCATCCCCATCAGAATTACTCTTTAAAATATTTGTTCTCTCTCTGCTGTGTAATTATTACCATTGTCAGAAGCTCTATAGAGAAGGCCTCGTGCATCAATGACTCACTCCTCTGGAGGCACCATTTCCAACAGACAGGACCTTTAAAGTCCTCTCTTGGCACCTGATTTTTTTCTCACTTCAACCTCTTATATATATATAAGCTGTAAAGAGGTCAGGTGGCTCAACCATCCAGTAATTGGCCTTGTATTGTAGGCCAGCTTCCCCTTCCTGCTTGCCAAGAGAAAGAAAACAATTCTCAGGGAGAAGTGATGGCAAAGTCCTACGGTTTTTGTTTTTGTTTTGCAAAACAAGATACCAAAAAAAAAAACACCCCACAATTTTTTTTTAAAAAAATAGAATTTTAAGAGCTTTTGTTACTCTTTTTTTAAAAAAAAATACTGTAATCAATGGAATTTTAATGTTCAACGGTCACACACACACACATACAGTACGTTTTTTAAAGCAAAGGGTTTCATACTTTGGCAGGAATATCTAGAGACTATTGAATCATTTGAAGTAGTCACTCACTACAGTGAGTGTGTTTTCCAGAAATGTAGACAATCCAGAAGCAAAATCATGGGCAAATTGACATTGTGGGTGGCAGGGGGTTATCTCCTGTCTTCACTAAATAGCAGCTCAAATATTACAGCAGGTGCTCTTGAGTTTAGCCCTTCCATTCTGTAAATTTTCACAAAGCAATTCACACTCTCTTATTCCTAAAGCCCATAGATCGAGTTGGTTCTGAATTACTATAGATCTCCTATGAAAATAGAGTCAGAAGCATTGTGTTTAAGTTATAGGACTGGGGCCACTGAGACTTAGGCTGAAATGCCAAATAGACCATGGAGATCATTGGGCAACCTGGTTTACACACACTGGGCTAAACCTCAGCTTGTTTTGCCATGATTTATTCAATAATTTGCAATTAGATGATTCCATACAACAAAGCAAGCCAGAAAGCTTGGTTATTAAACTATTGTAACTGGGCTCATGCAACATCTCATTATGGCTTGAAACAATGTAGGTGCTCAGCATTCTGTCTTACTTCAACTTATTTCACAAGGTTGTTCTGAGGATGGACCCCAGGGAAAGGTGGCATACAAACTTAATAAGTAAGTAAGTAAGTAAGTAAGTAAGAAATGAGGTGAAATGCTCCCAAATAGAAGGGAAAGTTTTATGGCATTACTTTCATGGGGATTAAGGAAATAATAATTTAAACTGCAGACAAACTTTTGAGATATTTTCAGTGAGCAAATGCAGCAGTTGTATGCATACAGTACAGTATAGGAGAATGGGGGTTATGTAAAGTAGTGCATGAGTGGATGGAAGGGGAGCTGAACTTTCCCCCCACCTGCACATAAACACATACCTGTTTTTTAAAAGATCATTTCTGTTCCTCCTGATGAACCTTCCTGATGGGAACTTATTTCCACAGGGAGAAAAATGGTTGACAGCAGTGGCAGCATGTTCCAGAGTGTGAGGGCTACTAGACCTGTCCCCTTTTGAGGCCTCCTCCACTTCTCATGGGGCCTTCCTTTGATGTTTGGACTAGATGGGCAGAACGAAACTTGGCAGGACATTGCCTGACTTATCCCAGTGTCATGTCATATAGGTGCTCTATAGCACTTTGAATTGCTATAAAGAATTGCAATTGTGCAAAAACTGTGCCCAAGCACCAGGGAGAAATTAAGAAGGCTCCACTGGATGACACATGTAACTGTCAGTTCTGTCTTGCACTGATTATATTGGATGCCAGCTTTTACTGTCCCTTGGAAGCTGCCACCTAATTTCTATGTACAACAATCCAATTTTCAGGACAATAGCGCAATCCATTTTTTAAAGTCATAAGCCAAAATGTAATTGATTGGCATTTCAGCAGATAGACTCAAAGGTTAAATAGCGCATGTATTTGTTTTTTCTCTAATTTCTTTTTTGTTCTTTTAACAGAACATGCTACCAAAACCACCACTCTCCTTCTCCTTCTCCTTCTCCTTCTCCTTCTCCATCCCATTTTATATAATTAACCTTTGCTTGTTAATTTTTTCTGTTGGGCTGCACTATGAACACCTAGTGCTACTGTACAAAACTGTGCTGAATGGAGATACAGTTGCTTTCACAACATGCCACAATTAGAAACCCTAATAATAATTAGGCCAAATTCCCTCTTATTCATATAATCAATCGTCATAACATCAGTATCAAAAGCACTCAGTATTTGGCTCTATAAAATGCCCCAAGGCTTATGTGATTTTTTACTGGATCTTCACAATCAATAATTCCATATTAAATGGTTTTAACCTATAGTATATGCAATATTCATAATTCAGAACATCTACTTGTGAGACATTTCAGTTGTGCATAGTTCCAAAAATGAGCCATTCTTTAGCCTGTGCATCTCCATAATTCAAGGAAAATGCATACATTCAAACATATTAATATATTTCTTTCCTAACCTCACGCCCTGCAAGGGTGTTGGAGTAGAACTTCCCTCATCCCCAACCAGCATGGCCTGTAGACAGTAGACATTGCCCATGCACGTAGGAGATTAAAAGACATACAGATGGACACATTTGAAGGGCATAGATTGTGAAAAGCTGTACTATGGGTTTCCATAGGACTTTAAAAAAATTAAGATCATAACTAAATTTATTCTGTTTTATATAAGATTAGATAGATTGCTTAAAATGGTCTTCCACTTGTCAGCAGTGCAAGGTAAGAATGGCCAGATAACCAGCCCCAAGATCTGCATCCTAATTATCTGACCATACCTGCAGAATACCAGGGATTCAGCAAGAGTCACTTACAGAACACTCGTGTATGTTATACATTTTGGGTTATATTTTGTTGCTCTTGTTTTTGATATATTGTATTTTATCTTACTTAAAAGCCGCCAAGAGTCTGCTCAGATTGTTATGGGGTAGAAATCAAATCAAATCAAATCAATCAACAAATAAACAAATATCTTGTCAAGAGAAGGTTTATCTAGTTTAATATTAAATCACTAAATCTAGAAAGGTGCCACAAGGCAAAGTAGCATATGTTAGGATTGCCTTTGACCAGCATTGTCTGGTTCACCCATTGTGATTTTTCTTGGGCAGAAATAATCTGGCCTTATCAGTTCATACTCTAGTCACTTTTCAATTGGATTATTGTAGTGCATTTTCTGTGGGGCTGCCCTCGAAAACAATGTGAACACTTCGTTTATGGCCAGACACTGCAGCCAGTATAACATTTGTTACAGCTAGATAGAATCACATTGCCCTGATTCCAAAAGGCATGTTCTCTTTTTTAGACTCCTTATCATTAAAAGTAGTCCTAAAGTAGGATTTAGGAATAAATATTCACATTAGATCAAGTAGTGTTTATCTTTACAACCTAAAAAGTTGGGAATCAAAGATCTGAAGGAATGTCTGTCTCTATATCAGCCTGCCCAGTTTAAGTAGCTTGAATTATATAAGAGAAAATGCTGTCTTAGTTTTGACACCCTGGAGGGCATTGCATTGCATTCTTTTTCACATCAGCTCAAAACTTTTTTGCTTGCTTAGCTGTTTTAAATGGTTGGACTGATTTGTATCTTTATCACATTTGCCACTTTTTCTTGGTTTTAAGGATTGCTTAATCAGTTTTTCTTTTAATTTTATATCGTATTATGATTCTAAGCATACTCTTCATTCTGTTATCTTCAAGGATGAAGGGGGTTATAACTATGGTTGCAATAAATAAGAAATAATAAATACTTGTACTTAGCAAATTATATATTGCTGTCCATTTCTCGCCATATTAGAGTGGAGAAATGTAGCCCAGAGCTCAGCCTGAGACCACTGATATGCTCTACTCCCACTATCTTCACCTAAGATATCTTTTCTTTGACAATTAGTTTGAATTTGTTAAATAAATGCTGACCTTTGAAGCTATTTTAGATGATATCACATGTGAGGATTTACTTTTACCACCATTAAAAACAGCTCAGAGCACAGAATAGCCTTCTCCAGCTTGGTACCATCCAGATTATTAGGACCAATTCAGGAGTTACAGTCATAACACATCTGGAATATACCAGTTTGGGAAAGGCTGCTATAGAATAAGAAAATAGAAAATTAATAGAAATGGGTCACTGTATGTTATGGCACAGCAGTGTGAGAGATGGAGAGAAGATGAATTCAGGCTAATTCTAATCCAAGATAGAATGTTGGTATGTCTATATATTCTAGGAGTAAATTGACATTTTTGACCCAATCTTCCCATGAGAATCCCATGAGCTCCCTGCCAAAAAAACCTTTAGTCTGGGCTAATCCCATTAAAATGATTTCAGACCTTCTGAAATAACTTGAAAACTGCAGCTTAGAAAGTCATACCAAAGAAGAATTGTCCAGACAAGGAAGAACAGAGATGCTGTACTGTTCTTCACAAAGTTGGATTAAAAACATGGTCCACTGTTGTTGTTTTGACCGAGAGTATGAAATAAAGCAAGCAAATGTTCTTTGAGTGAACGTTTTAAGTACTGTAGCATCTCAAAGGTGAACAGATTTGTGGTAACCTAAGTTTTTATAGATGGACCAGAGTCATCCTCACCCCCAGCCCCTGCCAAGCTTTTGCTGGAATAAAAGCAGCGATGCTCAGAATTTCAGCCAACAGTAGATTATGTGCTTTCACTGAAAACAGATACACATACAGTATGCCCTTGTTTACCCAAACAGGCACTGAAATTGCCTCAACTTCAGGATAAAGCAAATACATGGTACGTAAGTGCCACAAATGATCTCTTACCTCTTCTGAGGCCAGTTTATTCCATCTTAGTCCTGCAAAATCCAGCAGTCAAGGGGAAGGAGAGGAGAGCATTGTCTGTATCCCATTCAGTTTCATTTTTATCCCCTAAAAGTGTTCCCTTTCTAGGTCCATCTCTTTTGATGGGTTTCCAAGTAACTCACTATAGTTTCTTCTGCTCTTGGTCTTCCTCCAACTTTCCTTCATTGTTTTCTCAGTCTTCTTTTCTCTTCTCTGTTCGGTCGTTTTCTGATTTTAACATGCTCCGTGAGGAGTTCCCATTTGCAGATTTGCAGCTCAGTCCTGGGCTCTTCAAACAATATTGTTTCCAGTTTTCCTCTCCCTCCCCTCCTCGCCCCCTATCCCCTTGCCTTCTGTTTTACACACCTGCTGTTTCATTCACACTTTTCTTTCAGGGTTTGTTCTTCCTCTTGCTTTTCTCTATCTGTTTTTCTTTCTCACTCCTTCCTTTCCAATTGCTTGCTTCCCGTTATCTGATCGCCGTGCAGTCTGTAACTAAGAAGTCAGCAACTCCACTAGAATCCAACAGCCTTCCACTACTTTAACCCATCCCTGTGTGTGATCTCAAAACCATGGATACAAGCTGCAGATGCAGCAATGGGGAATGATAGGAGTACAGTCCAAAGCAATGGAAAGAGTGGTGGGAATGCACATGGCCATCAGTGCAAAGCCCCAAGTATCTCAGCACAGAGCACCCTGGTCTGAAGAGGTGTGGTGTCTGTCCCAGAAAACGTATAGATCTTTTTCTTGTGTTTTCCTATTTTCTCTAATTGTTGCAGCCTAAGTCTGCTCCACAGTAGCACAGAGGAAAGTAAGTTCTACTGCATTTCCAGAACCTTCTCCCTGGATGCCTCAAGGTCACATCACAACCCAGGACTAACCCAAGTCAATTTGTATTTGTGTTAGAAAATTCAAATTACCCCATGAATAATAGAAAATACAAATTGTGTTTTACAGGTGCCCCAAATGTGTTATTTGTGGCAGATATTTCAGCTTCCTGCATAGCTTCCTCAAGCACAACCACATTGCCTTGGGGAAAATGTAAGCTGAATAGATCTGTGCAGAGTATGGCATATTGTAAGCTGTCTTTCCAGTTTCAGCAAAGCTGGTGAAAGAGGACACAGGAATGGTCAGAGTAATTCTGCATGGATTTGGAAGCTCAGCTAGATGAACTCTGATTGGAGCTGATTAGCCTAACCACAGGCTGAGCAAGCCAACTCTAGGAACATCACATGACTGTAGTCTAATGTTGTAATCAATTTATGTGTAGATGTCAGAAAAGTTTTGGCGAATCATGAAAAGGGTGCAAGTTCAGTTCCCCTCTTTTTGCAACTTAAATCGTCCTTCTTGTTCTTCACTGTTCCTCCTATCCTATGATACCCTTCCCTACTCAAATCTCACATTTCACTGACATGGAGCCATGCAACCCCAACTCCATCACAGGTAGCATCATGCATGTTGTAACTGACCAAATACCACGTAACCACGTACTAAATGCATATGTCCACATACTCATTTCTATAATGTGTGCTTTCAGATGCAGCTATTAATTATTACAGCTGGCATCATTACTGAAATTGTACTTTTCAATGTGTCTTTTGCATAATGTTTTCATATATAAGAGTCACCAGAGTGCCTAGTAGATGTGTTAAGGCCGCAAATACCAGAATGTCCAGCCAGTCTGATGCCCACCTGGAGAGACTGGGAGTGGCTGGAATGATACATGATTGAACTAAATAATCAATCAGTCAATCAATCAATGATGTATATACGTACCATAAAATAAACATTTCCATGATACACATAGATCTAACACTAAAACATACCAGAGCAGCAACATGGACAGTTTCACGGATCAGCTTGTGCCACCAAAGAGCATTAGGGTGGAAGCTTGTAGATTTATTTATTTATTTATTTATCATATTTATATGGCCACCCATGTCATGTGACATGACACTGGGCAGTGCACAATACAGGATATGGGAAGTTGCCATGTACACACAGTTTTAAAATGCCCCTTGTGGGATTACAAAGCAAAGAAAGCCAGCAGGAAATGCCAGCCATACAGTGAACAAAGCTGTGCCACCATCACAATCACAATCATGTTAGACCTTTCAAGCAGCACCTATACAGGAAATAGACCTTTGTTTTCACTCTTAACCTAAACAGGCTCAATCTAGGTTAGAATTGTGCTGTATGAAACAGTTTAGTTACTTGTATTCATAATATAGGAACAAAGACAGAAAAGCAATATATACTCTCCTTTTGATACTGGAACTAAAATTAAAATGGCCATTTATCATTAGTTTTTTCAAATAGTTCTATGTCACAGATGGGTGATGTCTACAGGCCTCGTATAATTTTTGGAGGCACTTTCTTGCAGCCCACAGTCTCTTCAGGAAGGGGAGGTAGTTCAGGGAACTACCAAGAAGACAAACAATTAAGCAGACAAACAGTCAAGCAGAAAACAATGCCCTAAGCAAGGAACTACCAAGGACAAACCACACCCCCATCAACACAGGCAGGGCAAGCAACTGTATGTAAACCGGGAGCAAACCCCACATTCACTAGCACTGATGATGTTACCTAGTCAGGTAATGAAACATCTGCAAGCAAAGAACCAAGCTCAGAGAGCACCAAGGACTCCACACATTCTTTTTTCTCTTTTTCCTGCTCTAAAATCTTAGAATTCCATCCAGAATATAGAGTAGAAAGGATTAGGGAAAGCCAATATATTCTCTGAGTACACACTTCCTTTTTCCGGCTTATCTAATCTTCTGCTGAACTCTTTTGTTAAACTAAAGGAATTAAGTAGAACATCCCATAGGAAAGAATTCATCATAAAGTTCTTCCATTCCAAAACAAAAGCCTTCTGCAAATCTAACTATAAGCAACAGAAGTAAGGAAGGTAAAGCAACAGAAGTAAAGCTTTTTTTCTTTTTAATCTTTCCACCTTTACCTTGCTATTGGGGTTGTAATCACTTGGATTGTAAATACAAAACGGAGACTTTTCACCAGTAGGAGGCTGTGTGTCTGCTTCCTGATGAAGACCTTAATGAAACTATTGTCAGAACAAATTCTATCTTAAAGCATCTTTCCTACTCTACATTATACATTTTGTTAGCAATGTTGAGCTATTTGAATTCCAAGCTCCAAGGTTTGAAGCCACTGGGCAAGGTGACCGTGTAGACAATCCTTCCTACCTCCAACTTTGCTTTACCAGCTGCTTTCTTTATTAAGAAGCATAGAATATTTTAGCACCTATGGATAAACCACCACAGACGGTGGCAGCAGCCGTTGCTAGGGAGACGTTCCTCAAAATAGTCCCATGCCGCCAACCTTTCCTGCTGCTAATGTTGTGGGGATGGGGGAGGTGTAGAAATGGAGAATAACTAGTAGCTCCTTGGAAAAGTAGGAAAATAATCTCTTCATCCACCTGCTCCAAGCTGAAGCTGACACTACCTTCCAGCCTGAGATACCAGGTGTCCAAATTCTTACAGGTGTTAAGGGCAGTTTTCAGAACTTACTTTTCTAAAGAATAAGTTGAGTATTGTGTAGGGTAGGGATGAAGATCATTTACAGGGTAAATTGCTTTCCAGAGAACCTGATATCAAAGTTGGTTCCCTCTTCCTCCAAACCCTTCCCTCCTGCAAGTCTCACACCTCAGGATCAATAACCTATCATTAGAAAAAGCCCCAATCTCCAGTGTCATATTGTTTCTTTACACTGTGAAAACCAAAAGGTATGGAGCAATGCGGCTTGCAAGAGAAAAATAAGGAAAAGGGGAGACTGCAGGAACGGTGTGGAGTTTGGGGAAAGAGAGGAACTTCTGCTCAGTCCTCAGTAGGCTAGATGAGGGGCCTTGAAGGCCACACCAGTTCTGCAGTTGAGGCTCTGCACTTTTGGTGTACAGGATTCAGAACACGAGCTAACAATTTCTCTTTGCATTTTCCTTTAGCAGTGTTTTCATAACATTTTCTCTTAGCAATTTCTTTGTGATATTCTTTCTCATTTAAAAGGTGATGCAATGACGGAAGTTTCTCCTTGTTTTTTGTCAAGGCCTTTACATAATATTAGGCTGATTCAACTGGAATCAGAATTGGAGAATTAGAACTGGGAAAATGCAAAGTGTTAATTCACACCACCATCTGAGCAACTGATAGCCATGGCTTCAGTTAATGCAAGTTGATCCCTGCCACTGCTAAGATGGTAATATGAATACACATGCTGCTACTGAATGTATTATAAACTGAATGTGAAGACTGGTATTCTGTTGCAAACAATTTTATGTATTTTAAAAAAAACTTATCTAACTTCTGCTCAGCATATGAAAAACCAGCTTCCTCAATAATAACATGGTGAGGAATTTTAGAGTTAAATCCGAACATACTTGGAGGGGACCAAGTTGGGGAAGACTGATACAGATTGTTGAAAATTAAGTGTTATGTGCTCAGTGATGTTACCTCATCTCTAGACCGTTTTTTATTAGTGAACCATTGCCACTTAGCTACTGTATGTTTAAAGCCAACCTGAATCCCCCTGGAGTTTGAAGAGATTCCTTTCTCAGAGCACAAAGCATCTTCAGGAGTAAATGAGTAGTTAAGCATTGGATAATCAGAAGAGGCAAACTGATACTGGTCTGATGTATATATTTGCCTCATATTAGCTCTCCCCCAAGACAGAAGAACCATCTGAACAACAGTTTCGAACTCTCTTTAAAACCAGGACTTTTCTGTATAAATGCTAGATGATTTTATTTCTGCTTTTGATTTCTTTCTCCCTTTCTTTTACTGTATGTATGTATAGTTAACTTATTCTTACTTTATCTTTGGTAAAGCACTTTGAGATACTTTTATATAGGAAGCAATATACATCTTTTAGTCTTAATAATGTGAGTAGAATTGATCACTGTGAGAACTGGGATGCAGAATAAGTCAGAATAACTGGAACCAGTCTATCAAGGTTATGGAAAATGGGATGGCTTTCCCTCCCAACTGAGGCAAAACCTTCTTATATTCTTGCTTTTTCAGCTAGGGAATTCTTTCTTCTAAGGTTGCCTTCCATTTCAACTTTGGCATGGGGAAGAATTGAAAAACACTTGGGATCTCCCAACTGGAGTTGGGTGGCTAATAAATTCAGATAGAGAGAGAGAGAGAGAGAGAGAGAGAGAGAGAGAGAATTCCCTCCAGAAATACTGAATACAAAAGCAGCAACAGGTAATGTTTTGAAAATCCTAAGATAATGTTTTGAAAATCCTAGCAATATGAAAGATAGCAGTTGCAACCATGGAGGCATGTACAGGAGTGATATTCTAGAGAGAAACTCCTTTTGTAAAACAACACAGTCAAATATTCACTATAAAAAAATAATTTACTTTGGAGAGGGGAAATGGAACACAACGCCCATACACATAGGCTTGTCCCTATGGTCTGAAAGTTTCCAGTCCCAAGAGACTGATAGTTTTGAACAGCTGATGCTGCTAGTATTTTCTAGTCCCTCTAGTTCAGTGTTTCTCAACTTGGCAACTTTAAAATGTGTGGACTTCAATTCCCAGAATTCCCCAGCCAGCCATGCTGGCTGGGGAATTCTGGGAGTTGAAGTCCTCACATTTTAAAGTTGCCAAGGTTGAGAAACACTGCTCTAGTTGAAAGAATTCCTGCTTCCCAGCTCCTTAGCTTGGGCTGCTTTTATGGGGAAAGGAAACTGCCCAGATTTTTTTCCACATGAATATATAACATGCAAAAAAGAGGTGGTTTTTTAAAAAATTATGTTCTACTTCCATCAAACAGAGATAAGGATGTTTGCTTTAAACTCCAGGACCTGCAACAGTTAGGGGTAAAGAAGTGATAGTTTGACGTTCTTTACTCTTTATTCCCAGTATTTTAAGAAGGATGATAAAGATGAGTACAGTTTAGATCAGTGTTTCTCAACCTTGGCAACTTAAAGATACATGGACTTCAACTCCTAGAATTCCCCACCTCTGGGAGTTGAAGTCCATATACCTTTAAGTTGCCAAGGTTGAGAAACACTGGTTTAGATTAAAACTGTTTTTGAGGTTTGGGGAATGAAAAATGCGACAGTGTGCAATAGAATAATAAATAAAATGAATCCAACCAATTTAATTGACAAGTTACATGAATAGCATCATGTTTTCAGAACATGCACAGAGGATGCAAAGAAAATGGTTAGAGAGAAAAGATCTTGGCTTCCTGATTCAATAGAAAGATACAGCAGGAGAGCAAACACTCAGAAGTAAGAACAGCTGAGATCCGTGAAAAAACAGAAAACTAGCCTCTTAGCAAAGCAGACTGTTACTCCATCTAATGGAATCATGCTTTTCATTGCCAAAGTCAGTCTAGCAAGGATTTAAAAATTAACTATCAATGTACCCATTTCCTTAAGGACCTTATACTTGATTTATAAAAAGTACAGGACAGCTTCCACTGGACAAAAGCGTAAGTGAGAGGGCTTAAATTTTGAATACATATTAGGAAAGAAAATGTAAGGTTCACTCTATTCCTTGGAATGTTGCCAATTGACTAGACACTCTGGGAGGCACTGTTGAATTACATGAGAATACATCAGTTTATCACACAGTAATTGTGAGTCCTTATGGATTTGTTGGCTTCTCATTTATATCCAGACTCAGTCTGAGTGAAAATTATGACTTTAGTCATAGCTTAAATGGCTTAAGATCAAGTTATCATGTTATCCATATGAACCTGTATTAAAGTATTACCATAAGTTGGGAGGCTGTGTTATATGTGTGGCTGATATACAGGAGGAATATCTGGCTGAAACACAGACCACCTCAGGTTTATGGAACTTCTTTTCTGTGGAGCCCAATTGTTACCCCTACCTATTTTTAATATTTCAATAGGCATTGCTAACACACTGATGTTGTGTTTGAGCTCCAAAATCTTACGTGGATTTTTATCTCCAGTCTCTGGTTTCCACTGGCCTTGTTCATATTACCTGTTTAACTGAGTCATGAGGCAGGAAAGGATATTCTGCTGACTCTCTAATCAACCCAGAGGGAGGTTAGAGTTTGCCCCAGTGAGTCCTGGTCTTGTCTAAGGCTAAATAAAATAAAATAAAACTCCATGTGCCCTGTAAACTATTTAATCAGGAATGTGTTGATTCTCCCCAGCCCTGAGACTTAGACAAAATCTTAGAGAGCCCCCCCAAAATTAGGACCTATCTAGAAACTCCATTCTCTATCTCCTCAATACTTTTCAGTTAGTTTTCAGGCCCCAGCAGACACATGGAAGAAAGGGATTGAAAAAGGTACAGGGAAGAATATTAGCCCCATTATCTGATCATGCTATGATAGCCTGATCGCACCATTAGCGTGAGAGTTTCTCCTCTCCTTGAGGGGAAAAAAAATTAAGGTCCTGGCAGAATGATGGCATCCTAGCTTTCTTGGTGGCAACTGAGAGGACTGAAAATATGGCTGCTGCGTGACAGAGTCTTTGTGCCGTGTGCTGCTGACAAACGAAGATCAATATATTGACTAGGGAAAGGGAAGGGTGGGTGGGTTGCTTGTCTTGTGTGAACACATTCACTGTAATCTATCTGAAAGTCACTTTTTCTTAATTGCTACTTGGTAAATTGTTTTTTTCAAACTGAAATAACATACCTTGAGTATCTTTTTGAGACAAAAAGTGCAGAATGTAGAACTTAACTAAGCCTTTATTTATGTAAACATTTTTCCAGGGTACCTTTCATGAGCAGGGTAACATACAGTTGACCTAAATAAAACTAAATGCATAAAATGCGATATAATAAACTACTCAAACAAGAACTATTTTTTTTAAAAAGGCAGCTAGAATCCATAAAACAGACAAAGCAATAGAACCATATTAAAATGCTTTCACACACCACCAAAAATATTTTAAAATCAATGCTAGTTGTATTATATTTACCCAAAAGCAACAACAATGAATTTACAACTACTTCTTCAAAAAATATTATACAGAAACACCCACATATATATTCTGTTTTCAGTGAATCTAAAGTAACCCTACCAATTTAAATTAAATTATTTAGAGATAAAACACTACTCTCTCTTTCAGATAGATATGTTGTTGTTTATTCGTTTAGTCGCTTCCGACTCTTCATGACTTCATGGACCAGCCCACGCCAGAGCTTCCTGTCGGTCGTCAACGCCCCCAGCTCCCTCAGGGACGAGTCCATCACCTCTAGAATATCATCCATCCACCTTGCCCTTGGTCGGCCCCTCTTCCTTTTGCCTTCCACTCTCCCTAGCATCAGCATCTTCTCCAGGGTGTCCTGTCTTCTCATTATGTGGCCAAAGTATTTCAGTTTTGCCTTTAATATCATTCCCTCAAGTGAGCAGTCTGGCTTGATTTCCTGGAGTATGGACTGGTTTGATCTTCTTGCAGTCCAAGGCACTCTCAGAATTTTCCTCCAACACCACAGTTCAAAAGCATCGATCTTCCTTCTCTCAGCCTTCCTTATGGTCCAGCTCTCGCAGCCATATGTTACTACGGGGAACACCATTGCTTTAACTATGCGGACCTTTGTTGTCAGTGTGATGTCTCTGCTCTTAACTATTTTATCGAGATTTGTCATTGGTCTTCTCCCAAGGATTAAGCGTCTTCTGATTTCCTGACTGCAGTTAGCATCTGCAGTAATCTTCGCACATAGAAATACAAAGTCTTTCACTGCTTCTACATTTTCTCCCTCTATTTGCCAGTTATCCATCAAGCTGGTTGCCATAATCTTGGTTTTTTTGAGGTTTAGCTGCAAGCCAGCTTTTGCACTTTCTTCTTTCACCTTCATCATAAAGCTCCTCAGTTCCTCTTCGCTTTCAGCCATCAAAGTGGTATCATCTGCATATCTGAGATTGTTAATGTTTCTTCCAGAGATATTAACTCCAGCCTTGGATTCCTCAAGCCCAGCATGTCGTATGATGTGTTCTGCGTACAAGTTGAATAGGTAGGGTGAGAGTATACCGCCCTGCCATACTCCTTTCCCAATCTGAAACCAGTCCGTTGTTCCGTGGTCTGTTCTTACTGTTACTACTTGGTCGTTATACAGATTCTTCAGGAGGCATACAAGATGACTTGGTATCCCCATACCACTAAGAACTTGCCACAATTTGTTATGGTCCACACAGTCAAAGGCTTTAAAATAGTCAATAAAACAGAAATAGATGTTTTTCTGAAACTCCCTGGCTTTTTCCATTATCCAGCGGATATTGGCAATTTGGTCCCTAGTTCCTCTGCCTTTTCTAAACCCAGTTTGTACTTCTGGCAATTCTCGCTCCATGAATTGCTGAGGTCTACCTTGCAGGATCTTGAGCATTACCTTACTGGCATGTGAAATGAGTGCCACTGTTCGATAGTTTGAACATTCTTTAGTGTTTCCCTTTTTTGGTATGGGGATATAAATTGATTTTTTCCAATCTGATGGCCATTCTTGTGTTTTCCAAATTTGGAAAAATATTTTCCATATAGCATGCATTACCTTGAGAGCATCATCTTGCAAGATTTTGAACAGTTCAGCTGGGATGCCGTCGTCTCCTGCTGCCTTGTTATTAGCAATGCTTCTTAAGGCCCATTCAACCTCCCTCTTCAGGATGTCTGGCTCTAGCTCACTGACCACACCGTCAAAGCTATCCCCGATATTGTTATCCTTTCTATACAGGTCTTCTGTATATTCTTGCCACCTTTTCTTGATCTCTTCTTCTTCTGTTAGGCCTTGCCATCTTTGTTTTTGACCATGCCCATTTTTGCCCGGAATTTACCTCCGATGTTTCTAATTTTCTGGAAGAGGTCTTTTGTCCTTCCTATTCTATTGTCTTCTTCCACTTCCACGCATTGCTTGTTTAAAAATAATTCCTTATCTCTTCTGGCTAACCTCTGGAATTTTGCATTTAATTGGGCATATCTCCCCCTATCACTGTTGCCTTTTGCTTTTCTTCTTTCTTGGGCTACTTCTAGTGTCTCAGCAGACAGCCATTTTGCCTTCTTGGTTTTCTCTTTCTTTGGGATGTATTTTGTTGCCGCCTCCTGAACAATGTTGCGAACGTCTGTCCATAGTTCTTCCGGGACCCTATCTACTAAATCCAGTCCCTTAAATCGATTCTTCACCTCCACTGCATATTCCTTAGGAATATTAGTGAGCTCATATCTAGGTGATCTGTGGGTCTCCCCCAATCTCTTTAGTCTGATTCTAAATTGTGCAAGAAGAAGTTCGTGATCGGAGCTACAGTCAGCTCCAGGTCTTGTTTTTACTGACTGTATAGATGTGCGCCACCTTTGGCTGCAAAGGATGTAGTCAATCTGATTTCGATGGTGTCCATCTGGTGAAGTCCATGTATAAAGTCGTCTCTTAGGTTGTTGGAAGAGAGTGTTTGTTATGCAGAGTGAGTTGTCTTGGCAAAATTCTATCAGCCTATGTCCTGCTTCATTTTGTTCTCCCAGGCCATGCTTACCTGTAATTCCAGGTGTCATTTGACTGCCCACTTTAGCATTCCAGTCTCCCGTTATGAAAATAACATCTCTTTTATGCGTGTTGTCCAGTAGGTGCTGCAGATCCTCATAGAACTGCTCTACTTCAGCTTCTTCAGCAAATGTGGTTGGGGCGTATATTTGGATCACTGTGATGTTAGATGGCTTGCCCTGAATTCGAATTGAGATCATTCTATCGTTTTTGGGATTGTATCCAAGCACTGCTTTAGCCACTTTACTATTACTTATGAAGGCTACTCCATTTCTTCTGTGGTCCTCTTGTCCACAGTAGTAGATCTGGTGGTCATTTGATGTGAAGTGGCCCATTCCAGTCCATTTCAGTTCACTGACGCCAAAATGTCTATCTTTAATCTTGACATCTCACCAATAACCACATCCAATTGTAATATTGCCTATTCTAAACACCATCAGACTCATAAGCAGGATCATAAAGATATCTGATTTATTAAAGAATAGTATACAGGTTCACAAAGAAAGCTGAGAATGGAAAAAGCGCGCCAAATGCAAACTAAAAAACCCTCGGTACAAACAAGATCCCTCCCCCCGTAGAATCTTCCCAGGCTCACAATCCCAGGTGCTCCTAATGGCTTCTGATGGTCTGCGGGAAAAGTCCTTGAGCAGAGCACATAACCCAAACACATTCCATTGAAATGAACATAGATACAGAGCTTGGCACAAGGTTTCACAGCAGCTCCCTGCCAACAGAAACATGCGTCATCACCATGGCATGTGAAACGTTACGATGTACAGTGCACATTGAAACAGTGAACATGACACCAATTTGCCCTGGCTCATAGATCTTACATTCCAGGTTCCAATGGTGTGTTGATCCTTAGAACATCGGATTCGCCGTTCACCACCAGCACTGTCAGCCGCTAGCCGTCCTTTCGGCTTTGAGCTAGCTGCGTCATCACGTCTGGGGCTAGTTGAACTCATCCTCTGTTCCTCCCCAGTAGCATTTTGACCATCTTCCGACCTGGGGGTCTCATCTTCCGATGGTATACCGACATATCTCTGGTTGTACTGATCCATTTAGTTTTCACGGCAAGAATACTGGGGTGGGTTGCCATTACCTTCCCCAGGGATCACATTTAGTCTGACCTCTCTGTCATGACCTTCCCACCTTGGGTGGCCCTTCATGGTTTAGCTCATGGCATCATTGAGGTGCTCAAGCTCCAGCACCACGACAAGGTAATGATCCTTTGCTGAAGTCAGATAGATATAGCATCGCTAAAAGTATATTCCAAAATCACAGTACTACAGTGGAAAAGACCATTTCCCTTCTCATAACAGAATCTCTTTCCCTTGGAGAACGGACTGAAAGGAAGATATTCACTGAAGGTCTTAAGAGTCAGGTTGTTACAGACCAGGAGTGCACAGTCTTTGGTGGGGAGAGTTCCAATCCTGAGGACAGCTCCTAGAGGCTTCCAGAAATTGCCTCCCAAATATAATTTTTAATGTGAAAGGACACATAAATTCTTAAATACATGTAAACTAATTATATCAACATTTGGTTTTGTCTTGACCTCACCAATTTCTTGGTTTCTCCCCAGTTTGTAAGATTTGTATGATCTGAAGAGAAACCAGAGTATTTCTGGTGTATTCCCAGTTTAAAATGCCCACAGCCCAAAAAGATGATCCAACACTAACTTTTGGCCAGCAATAATAGGTAGATAGTAAGAAATACCAAATAGCACTTGAGAGTAGAACAGCCATGAAGGCCTTGGAAAAGCCATTCAGTTGTTGTGACCTACAAAGATCAGAATAGTGCAAGCAATGGTATTCCCTGTGATACTTTATGGAGTGTCTATTTTTGGTGCCTCTAGAAGGGCGCATATAACACCTCTGCTTCATGAGCTGCACTGGATACCAGTTTGCTTCCGGGTCCAATTCAAGGTGTTGGTTATCATCTTTAAAGTCCTACATGGCATGGGACCAGGTTACCTGAGGGACCGCCTCTTCCCCTCTTCATCAGCCCATCCCACTCGGTCATGAAGAGAGGGCATGCTGCAGACCCCGTCTGCAAGAGAATTCCATCTGGCAGGGTCCAGGAGGCGGGCCTTCTCTGCAGTGGCGCCTGCCCTTTGGAACATCTTGCCCCCAGAGGTGTGATCAGCCTCATCGCTCCTAGCCTTCCGCAGGGAATTGAAGACCTGGCTCTGCCATTGGGCTTGGGGCAGGGGGGAGAATAGTCATACTTGGGGTTGGCTAGTGCCTTGAAGTGCCCCTCCTACACAATGACTGAATGAGACCATAGCCATCGGGATTTTATTATATTTGGTAGTTTTTAAAATTGTTTTAGTCTATATTTTATATTGGAATTTTATTATATAGTTATTGTTTTATATTGTAAACTGCCCAGAGTCCCTCCATCCAGAGGAGATGGTGACAAATTTGATAAATAAATAAATAAGCGAACGAATGAACGTTGGAGTTTGAAGAAGCAGGATAGAAAGAGAATTGACACTTTTGATGTTGGAGAGGACTCCTGAGTGGTCTAAGAGGCCCTTTGCAGTAGTTTTGCCTAGGAAATTTGGGAAGTTAATGAAGTCCCTCAGAAGAAGGCCTTCAGTGTATAAGCTTGTTGCTTTTTATCACATTGCTTTCATTTTTTAAATTGCTGCTGTTGTGTTTCTCTCCAATTGTTCCATTGTTTTATATTTCTGTGGTAGTAATTGTTGTGAGCAACCTAGAATTGTACAGAGGACAGAGGAATATAAATATCACCATAAATACATAAGCAGAGCCCCAACTGCTCGGAGGCCCTGATTCAAGACTAGACTTGTGCTTGGCAGTTCCTGACTTTCATGCACATGGCTTGGTGCTTTGAAGTAGCACATGCATGATCTCTATAACCACAACAAATAAACATTGGATTATTTATTTGATTGGGCTTATAAATCACTCTAATCAAAACCAAGTCTGAGACCAGCCTGACACATGGGAGAACTCCTAAGGAGCATGGTCTGCTACTGCTGGTGTGAGAGAAGAATCATGTATCTCCTGCAAGATATTCTAATACTCTATGAGTATGTAAGTAGTTGTGATGGAGAAGAGGTCTTATGAAAAAAAATGCCTTCCTCAGCATAGTGTCATCCAGGGATGTTAGGTCCTTAGGCAGCATGGCCATGAACTCCAGGAGGTACTGAGGTGGACAAGGCTGAAAATGACTAGGCCTCATCTTGGTAAGAGAAGAATAAATAAATCTTTCAAGTTAAAAAAAAACACCAGAAGAATACCTCTCTTTTGATTTTTCAAATATTTCTCTTTCTTGTCACCCTAGCGACATGGCTTGCAGTCACCATGGAAACTCAAGGCATTTGTTGAGATGGGGAGGGAGGCATCACAGAGAGGAAGAGAGAGACAGTAGCAGCATTCTGGGTTATTTTAGGAGACAGGGAGACACCTGGAGTGAGGCTCTTCAAGCTTATTTTGCAGCAAGAGAGGAGGTGGGGGGAATGGGGAGGTTTATTTTTAATTGTTCCCACTTCATGTGCCAACTTTTTCTTTCTCAGTTATTCCAAATTTGGAAGCTCTTCCCCCTTCTTTCAAGCCTGTCTTCACCCACATCCTCCCTCAGCCATTTGATGGCACATGGATGTCACATTCAGAGCCTTGGATCGCTCATACCGTGGTTGCCTCCTCCTCAGCCTGAAGAACATGGCATGAAAAGGCAGCTCTCAGAGGGCAGCAGCGCAAGGTGATTTTGAAGGGAAAAGAGGTGGGCCCCTGCCCACTCATCTCCTTCCTTTCCAGCCAGGCTACTGCAGGCACCCATTGCAGGGCCTGCAAGGGAAATTCTCACTCTAGACCAGGGGAACCAAACTGTGGTGCTCCATCCTTGGGGGGGAGGGGTCAGCATTTTTCCTTTACCCTCAGAAGGATCCTGGGGCATGCCTACCCTAGCTACTAGAGGTGATAATTTGCATGGCAAGGGAATGTTGTGCCACCTGTAAAGTACCTGCTCATCACCCAGCTCTTTAAGGCAGGGGTGAATCATTCCTGGACTTTGATGGACAAGCTGAGACCCACACTCCCAAAAATCCCAGGTGAGGTCAGGTCAAAGATGTGGGCAGAGCCAGGGCAAAATCAATCAATGTGATCTCACCCCATATATAATAATAACTTTTTCCTTCTGTCATTAAAAAAATGCAATTCTTTGGCAACTTTAGAGGGACATTTTGCACCTGTAAGGTTGCACACCCCTGCTTCATGTTTCTAGCTTCACTAACAACTCTAATTGTATTTTCTACTTGCTGGAGAATACTTCTTATTTATGAAAAAATGCAAGTTCTTTGTTCCTACTTTACTTACAAAAGTTGAACAAAGAATATTAGTATTCTTTAGAGGCATCCTTCCTTTTGCTGGATCTTGGCCATCTCTGTAGTGTGTGGTGGTGCAGCTAGGGCTGGGCCCATATCTACTAACATGCCAGGAGGACAGCACCCACAGAAAATATTTATTTATTGTTCTCCCCACAAAGAATGATGTATTTTGTTGGCCCCTCAAGTCCTAAAGGTATAGATCCAAACAATCTATTAGTAACTTGAATTGAAAGCAGGATTTGATATGTGGGAGTGAGTCCTCCTTTATGTCCAGACCAAGCAAATCATTGTGTCAATTACTTTGGGATGACACCTATGCTCTATTTTTCACTGCAGTGGATAGGGTGATCTTGTACATCTGCATGCGTATTTAAACCTGCTGTCTACATGTTTACTGAAATTGTCATTTACAGCAAATGGCAAATTGTGCTGCTGAATTAAAAAAAAGAACTCTTAGTAAGTAATTCTGCATTCTATGCTCTTTTACTGGATTGTGTGGAGGATTTTAAACTATTGTACTTGTGTGAAAGATTTTGAACTACTTTGACTTTCCACACTGGCCTTATGTTTTCTCATAGCTATATGCCTCTTTACATCATGAATGCCACCAGGTGTTATGGAGGTATCACAGACACAAGTTTCCCATAAGGCATATAGATTTCCTTTTCTGAATGGCTTTATGCATTTTCTGCCCTACACAGAACATGAGGAACTGAATTTCATTTCACATGTTTTTCTTTCATTTCTGTTTAGGCAGAATACAATAAATAATAACACTTTGAAAATAGAATACTCTTCTGGATAAGAAAAATAATTTTAACTCTGCACAAGTTTTTGACAATAAAATACTATGTTCTGGATTTTTTTTTAAAAAAAGGCCCTTGAGCAATCTTCTTCAATCCCTAAACCTCAGGCCCCTCTGCGCCCTCTGCAGCACTATGTCTGTCCCTTCTGTAATACAGTCTTTCTGGCACTCAGACTACGATATTCTCCACAGTCTCCTTGTCGCAAATGAACTGAAGACCAGAGAGTGTATAGGTCCTTGTGAGAGAGCAGGTGGCAATGGCACGGCCCTTCTGATGGGCCTGGGCAGCTGAAGTCATTCCTTGCTGTGGCACTAATGTTAACAGAAAAGAAATTGTCCTGGGGCTCCTCAGAACAATTGGCATGCATGCGTTCCAAAGCCCAAATAAGTAAAGATTTACAGTAAATGAAATATGCTCAGCATCAGTTTCTGGACTGATACGGGCATGCTGTGGTCCATGGGAGCTGATGGTATAGGCCACAGCATTCTTTTCTTCTAATTTTAAAAACATGCCTAGTTGAAGGCAGCAGCCTTAATATATACACAGTTTTCAGTTGTCAGATGAAAGAGGTGATACGAAAAAGCAATCGAATGAGTTGATGGGTAGATGAACGGTAACATAGTTCATGTTATTAATTTTTAATTTGAAAAAAATGTCTTATTTTTTTTATGGCAGAATGTTGCTTATTACCCTTTAGGTTTCCAAAAAGAGACCTTCATAAGATCTTAAATTCCAGGATCTAAAATAATCTACAGCACAAATAGGGTGATGAGATGCAGCCTACAGAACAAAGTCTTTAAAAGATATACTAAGACTAGCACACTCACTTTTCATCTACTTGTTTTTTGCCTGTGGTTCCCAAATATGTACTCATGTTTCCATCCTTTAATATATTCTGCTATCAGGTCAGCACTCAACATTGTAGATAGACAATTCTGTACCTGAAAGCTTCATGCAGACAAATTAAGTGAGAAGATGGATGAAATTTGGGCGATGTAATGATGTGTGGAATAAGAGGATTCATATAAGGGACTGGCATGGACTTCTTGTGGGTGTATGGCTGTACTCGAATGAATTGCTTATACAATAGTAGCGAAATAAGCCAGTTGTCAACCATAATATCTGATGATATCAATAATGTATAGCCACAAAGCATATATATAAAAACCCATATGAGTATTATTTAGACTGGGGATCCCCAACAATTTTGAACCAGGGGCTACATTCGCCATTCAACACAATATCTATCTATCTGTCGGATTCCTCTTCCATCTCAATCTTAATGGACTCCATGGGTAGACAGATACCAATGATAGAATACAATAATAATAAATAACACAGTAACAACAACAAGAAATTAGCAGGCTACTAATGACTTCACAATCAATCCCAAAACATTCTGGAAGGTCCATCTTCCAGAAGACTAGGAGAGTGGAGGCCATCCACAGGGGTCAGGATGTTCCGAAGGAGGGGAGTCGCACAGAGAATGCATGATAGCAGACACTCTGTAACAATACAGGTCACTCAGATGGAATCTATCTGGGAGATGTGGTCTCTTAAATACCCAGGCTCTGAGCTTTCTGTGACTTTAATTACTCAGCACCTTGATTTGCACTTGGAAATATAGTGATAGCCAGTGAAGCTCCCACAGCAACAGTGTAACTTGGCTGTTGTCTGACTAGTCAGAAAGCATGTAAGCTGCTGCATTTTGCACCAGCTGAAGTTTCTGAGTGGTCTTCAAGAGCAGCCCTATATCCAGTGAATTATAGTAATCTTGGTAATAGAAGACAAGGGCATGAGTGACATTTTTCAGCACCTCCTGTTTCAGGTAACATTCCAGTTGATGAACCAACCAAAGGAGGGTGAAGGCCCTCCAGGAGTTGCAACTTATAAGTTCTGGAGGACCCCCAGATTGTAAGCCTGCTGTCCTTGGGGGAACACAACCATAAAGTGTCAAACTTGGTACAGTCTGGAATCTGTATGGTACAAACATGGACAATTTCTCTCAGCAATTTCATGTGGATGGTAACCAGGATAGGGGAAAGGACAGAGCCGGAGTATCAATTAGATCTGTTCCTCAGATAGGAATAGAACTGCCATAATGGCTCCAATTCCCAGTCCTCACAGGTGATCCAGAAGGATACTATGGTCAACAGTATCAAAGGCTGCTAACAGTTCTAAGAGGACAAGGATAGCCATGTTCCTTCCACCCAAATCCCATTACAAGTCATCCAGGAGAATGACCAATGTGGTTTCTGTCTCATGCCCAGGCCTGATAATGGCCATGGGTCCAGATAATCTGTATCCTCCAGAGCTCTCTGTAGTTGCAGTTCTACCACTTTCTTAAAAACCTTAACAACAAGGAAGGTTGAACACATGATGATAGTTTTCTATTACCCTTGGATCCAAGGCTGGATTTTTGAGGAGAGGAAGTACCAGTGCCTCTTTCAGAGTTGTTGGAACTTCTACTTTTTTCAAAGAATCATTAAGTTCCACCAGGATTCAACTCCTAATACATTCTATGGCCTCTTTGACCAACAAGTGGGGCAGTGGCCCAACCCACAAGTGGTGGAATTAAGATCACAGAGAATCCCCTTCACTTCCCCAAGATCTACCTGCTCCAAAACCTGTCAGGTGATATCACAAGATGTCACCTCTACCATTTCAACAGATAAAAACTCGAACAAAATGAATGCCATAGTTGATGGCCATTCTCAAATACAAAAATGTATATGAAAGCAATATTTTAAAGTTGCTCTCTACCACTCTTCTTAGCATCCCCAGGATATTTACTAGAAACCCCCCACCCCAAAGTACCTATGTCTTTTTTGCTGGGCAGGTGGGCACATTAACAAAAAAAGCATTGTGCTGCAGCCATTCCCTATTTTACAGCAAGCACACTGAGACTAACAATCTCACAAAGAGCAAATACAAATAAAGAGGCAAGACAAAGTAAATTCCTCTCTGTCTACACCCCACTGCCTCTTGTGCTCAGTAGGTTATGAGGTGCTGAAGAGTCCGTGCAAATGAAGCCCTATTTCCAACCTTAAGAACCTAAATATAATCATATTGGATCAAGGAAAGGCAGGTCCTACTTTTAGGCAGAGGGATGGTCCCCTCAGACAATGAGGCTAGAAGGAGAGTGTTTTTCTCTTAATAGTTCCCAGCCCCTGGTGGGGTTGCCTGCTTATCTCAGGAAGTCATTGTTGTGAAGTGTGATCCTGATCAGTGAATAGGAGGAGCCAATACTTTATAGGGCAAGGAAGAACTCTGTATGAACAGAAGCCTGAGTAAGCTGGACAGTACAGCTATCTTTTAAGAAAGGCAGCTAAATGTACTGTAAGCAAGCTCTGTAAACAAACTAAATATATGATATGTAATGTGGGGTATCAGACCAGTTTATAAAGAATGGACGAAACAATTGGGAAAACACCTGGTTGAGAGATCTGGCAGAGGCACCTTTCCCAGGCCATAATATCCATCAGGAGTTGGCATGCTTCAGTACTGCTCTGTTCACATGACACATGCTGGTGCTACTGTAAAGTAGCATGTCTGAGCAGATCAGAAACAGCTCCCAGCCGGGGTAGTGAGCAAATGGCAGAAAGGTGCAGGGAGGCAAAAACGTGTATACTTTGGTGACAGGGGAATATCCTTTGCTTTGCATTTACATCCTAGGAAACAAAATGTCCTGGGCTGGCCTGAACATCCTGTTTTCACAATAGTCAACCCAACGTCCTTTGAAGCCCATCTAAGGTGGTGACTATCACCTCGTCTTGTAGTATGTACAGTATTCCAAAGTTTATACATTTCATGGAGATGTACCTTCCCTTTTTTTGTCCTGAATTTCTCATCTGTTACATAGGATGAAAGAATCAAAAGGAAGGATTCTGTAACTATACTATTTTGCTCAAATCAGAGATTTTAAGATCCTCTGAAGGTAAAGAAATGTCTAGTTCTGGCCTTCTAAAAAGTCAACATTTTGACTAATAATTTTGAAGCCTGCTTTATTTTGCACCTCCCCCCCAATCATACTACTAAGAGGAGCTATTTTAAATTCAAATATCTTTTGCACATTTTTGATTACCCATGGGTGCCATTTCTTTCCACAGGAGGTTGGGTTACGTTGCACTCATTAAGACATAGAATCATAGGGTTGGAATGGACCTCGTAAGTCATCTAGTGCAACCCCCTGCCAAGTGCAGGAATCCTCATACCTTCCTGGATAAATGGCCATCCAATCTTTTCTTAAAAACCTCCAGTGACAGAGCAGTCACAACTTCAGGAGACAGGCTGTTTCACTGCCTAAGAGCTCTCACAGTCAGGAAATTCCTCTTAAATTCCTTAAATTTAGGTCTCTCACTGTAACATTTCCACTGATGGGTCTTGTCTTACTCTTAGGTGCTGTGGAGAGTAAGCCCACACCCTCCACCCTATGACATCCCTTCATGTATTCAAAGGCTGCACTCCTAATCCTCAGCCTTCTCTTCTTTAGACTAAACATGTCAAGTTCCTTTAACCGGTCTTTGTAGGATTTAGCCTGTGAGCTTCTTACCATCCTTCTCTGCACTCTTTTCAGATCCTCAGCAGTTCCTTAAATGTGCACCAGAAAAGCTGTGGGTGTGGAAGAAAGAATGCATGTGCAGGCCAAGAAACGGTGGTGAGTGAGGGGGAAAAAGGGAGTCCAAATAAAGGATTCATTCTGGAAAACTGCTCTAAAGGGAACCTGGGCTGTCACTGTCAAGACAAGCTAGTTGCACCACCATGATATTAGTGGCTTAGCCCATCATATAGAGGATCTCCCATCAGAGAGGTTGGAGTTTCAAGTCCCACAAAGTCTCATACTGCATGGGAGGAGTGTCCTTCATTCTGAGCTTCGTGGAAGAAAAGTTAGGTATAAATGAATAAATTAATTCTATTTCCATCCCCAAGTACATGTTTTCTTCTTCAGAATAACTTGAATCAAGAAAATAAACTCTTTGGATAGGATGAAATGCAAACAGCTTAACTTGGAACATTATAAAGAAAACTCATTTAACATTTGGAAGGCATCCATTGACTTCTCAAACCTCTCTGCAACAAGACTAAAGAGAACTGTACAGAATACTTAATACTGAAGGGAATATTTATTTATTTATTTGTCATATGAATATCACCCTGCACAGAGCCCCCACCATGATCCCAAGTGAGAGTTGTTATTTCATGATGGGCTATTCCCCATCTCCAGAATCTGGAGCCATTTCAACAGTCCCCCCTCCAACTTGGAAAGAGGTATCTGCCTCCTCCCTGTGTTTTCTCTTTAAGGATATTTTCAGCTGTAACTTGAGAAGTCAAGGGATGCGGGAGAAAGTTTAGCTAACTTGGTGTAGCTGCCGCTCCCGCCTCCCTCCACCATCCTCTCTGTACACACAGCATCCGTGCCACGTCACCCAGTGCCTGCACTGGGGCTGTGCTTCAATCTTCTTGCATTACTTGGTTGAGAGGAGCTGATCAGTTTCAGAGTAACAGTGAGCCAGAAACTTTCCACAGAAGAGGTGCACAAGAAGTGTAAAAGAAATTTCTTTTGGCCTGTGCAGAGTACAATCAAGCTTTAATTTTGAACTTCTCTGCAGAATATTTCTGAAGATTTCTGCTCTGAGAGAGGTCTTTACCTACATACAGGCATACACAGAGATGCACAAAGAAATTCAATGAAAAGGAATCATTAAGCAAGAAGCTGACAAAGAGGAGCAGCAGCACCTTTTCCCAAGCTTTGAGTGTGGAGAATCAGAAGTAAACTGCTATCGGCACCTTCCTTCTCAAGTTACATTAACTTGCTTTTCTTCAGATTCCTGTGGGACATTTTTGGGCCATCATGAATGTATTTCGGATCCTGGGAGATGTCTCTCATCTCTTAGCTATGATAATTTTGCTACTGAAAATCTGGAGATCAAAGTCATGTGCTGGTAGGTATTATTATTATTATTGTTAATATTTTCTCTGTCTTGCTGACAAGATGCTGATGAGAAAGCCATACAGAATAAGAATGGCAGGCAAGCCAGTAATTTGTTACTTGAACACAAATAGACCACAGAGTTTCAGGTCTGGGGTTTAGCCTGGGGGTCACATTATAGCACAGTAGTAGAATAAGGCATAAAGGAATGAACGTGGAACATGGGAAGGAAGTCAGAGAGCAAGTTATTAAGTTCAGCAGCACATTGTAATTCATTGAACCAAATTGGATTTCTTCCTGTCCCAATCTAGACAGAAGTCTCTTGATGGGAGCCCTGCCTAGATGAGGCCCTTTGGTATAGAACAAGAATGCTTCAACAGAGTTTATGCCAATCACAATGATGATGATTATTACTATTATTATTGAATTTTATTGCCCTACCTTTTTATTCATCTGGCAGTCAAGGCAGCTTACAACATTAAAAATACAAAAGTTAAACCAACATTAATACAGTTAAATTCCTGATGAAAAGAAACATTAAAATAAAATAAATAACAACTAAAGGCCTGGCAGAAGAGTTGCATTTGTCAGCTTCCTAAATCCTGGGAGAATGGAAGCCAAGGACATCTCCCTAGGGAGTACATTCCACAGCCAAGGAATCATGCAAAAGAAGGCCCTTTCCTGCACACCAGACCAAGGAACTCCAGTAGGAGGGGTATCTTCAAAAGGGCCTTTCCTTTTAACCAGAATAGGCTCCTAGTGAGAGAAGCTATTCAGGTGTTCCCAATCTGCTTGTTAAGACATCTATGTCATAGTCACCATGACTTTCTGTAAACTGAAATTTATGGTGACTTGTGCATTCCCTCAGGGTCCTCCCACTACCCAAGACATAATAGATCCACTTGGATAAATTAAAGTCTAGAAAGCAGGCGGGGGGGGGGGGGAACCACCATTTTAAGTTGAGTAAAGTTTTTTATTACAGAGGAGGAAGCAATAAAACCTGACAAGGATTTAAAGGAAATGAACTAGGGGCCTTGGAAACTTTAGGCTTAGCCAAAAGCATTTGTAGCAAAAAGATGGCACCCCTTCTCTCTACCAGTGCTAAGGCCAGAACCAACTGGAGGAGCAGCCCATAAAGCGGTGCTGCGCCATGCTTAACAGCAACAGGCTAGCCAAGGGGATGCAAGGTAGGCAGAATGACTTCTGAGCTTCTTGCCCCCTTCCCCTGGTCTCCACAGTGTTCAGTACTTGAGGTATCCATCTTACTTTACCATAGCAACAACCACTTTTTTTGACATTTGGAGTGGAGCTGGAGTAGATTGGGAATTTTCTATTTTTTGAAAAACTATCTTAAGTCTTTGGGCTTACATTTTAGGTTTTAAGAGTTTCCTACCTCAAAATGGCAGGAAGCCACACCAGCAACTTTAAGCAACCATGGTCTGAGGTAGTTCTGGTAGGTGCAAAAGATAGATTTCATGGCTATGTATGGCCTTTGGGACTCAGTTTCCCACTCGTGCTCTGACAAATTAGGGCCAGCCAAAGCTAAATTACAGAGAGATGATTCTGAGCAAACCTAGTCCCTAGTGACCATATTTTGATCCATAGGACTTTAGATTGCTTTGATTTACCTGCAACACTGGTCCCCCATTAATTCCTTTCCTGTAGTTGGAATGCATTTTTCTTTTTTTCTAATATTTATTTACCACAAATAATTTTCAGAAAAGCTTACAATTCAGTAAAAGGAGAGACCCCCTGCCCACTGGCTAATAAACTAAAAGCACACAACACAACACAACACAACACAACACGAAAAGAAAGAAGGGAGAGAAAAATAACTCAGCTGTCAATTCTTAATTACAATGAGGTAATCCTTAATGATCAAATGGAATGTACTTTTGAGGCACAATCAGATAGATATAGGTGCTGTACATAAAACACCTGTAGAAGAAACTCAAGAATGACATTTATTACACAGTCTATTTCAGGCTACCTATACTTTCAGCTTGGTATGCATATTTGCCCCACAGTAAAGATAGCAACAATAAAGGTTTTTAATCACAATCCATTTAACAATATAATCTTTATTAAGGTCTAGAACAAAAATGTTAAATCTTTCACCAAGACACTGAAGCTTGAAATATTTATTTATTTGTTTGTTGTTTATTTTCTATCCCGCCTTTATTACTTTTATAAATAACTCAAGGTGGCAAGCATACCTAATACTCCTGCCTCCTCGTCCCTGAGAAAAGTTTCTAAGTCTCCAATTTCATATCAGTTGCTTAACTTTCTTGATTTCTTCTCATTTGTCACATCCTTTGCTGCAGGGAGTATTTCCTAGACCTTGAAAAAATCCCTCCATTCCCAGTTTCTTCTCTGCAAGCCCATCCTACTCCATCCCACCAATCTCCTCCCAGATTCTGAGCAAAATTAAATATGTGTTTAGAAGGAGTGGTGCTATGAAGTTACATAATGCAAACATTGTACAGCTTCTGATAATGGTGTGTTCTCATCTGATATATAGTAAACAAGTAGTAGAGGAGGATTAAATAAGCAGACACAAGCAACTTTCCCTGCTCATAGATTAGTTTTTATGGAGCCTGCCTTGCCTCCATAAAATGGAAAGGCACCATTGCTGAAGAAAATTGCACTGATAAACGGGAATATTCATCTTTGATTCCTTCCACCTAAAGATCAGCCCTATGAAACTTTGAACATTGGCAGCTGCACACAATGTTTATTCCAGACTCAAGCATCAAAGCTAGAAAGGTACCTTATACAGAGCGCAGCCACAAATTTCCACCAATGTCCTTGAAGTTCAATTTCTTCTCTAATTGTCTCTCTCTCCCCCCCCCTCCGCGCCCCCCCCATCTTTCTTTGGTGGATTTCAGAAAATAGACGTAGCATTGAAGTTGTGAATTTCTAGTCTCCTTGTCCCTTGCACCCCTTGAAAGATGGAAGACCAAGTGTGATGTTCCCTGACTTCAGTAACTAGGGTGTCTGTGCTGCCAAAGACCCCAGAGATACCTTGTGACATGTTTTCACTTTAAAATAGCAGCGTACATGCAAGCTTGGATTAAGCATTCCTCTTGTTTTTGTATTTCCCTGTTGCCCTCTCAACCCTCCATCCAGGAATCTTCTTCTAACTTTTTAAAAGCTTGTTTAAGGCATCTTCAGATTTTTGTTTGGGGCAAAGCAATGGGAAAGAAACCCCAATAAAATCAGGACAGATAGCCAGAATAGCTGTCTACAGAAAAAAGAAAAAGAATCATGTGGCATCTTAAAGAATAACAAAATTCTTGCAGGCCTTAGCTGTACAATAAATCTGTTGGCCTTCAAGATATATTAGAACTTTTCTCTGTGTTATTCAAACTTGGCAACTTTAAAATGTGTGGACTTCAACTCCCAGAATTCCCCAGCCAGTCCACCCATCTTACAGTTGCCACGTTTGAAATACATTAACTATTCTAGCTCATAAACACTGTTGCTTTTCAGGGATTGAGTCTATTCTTTTCTTTCTATGTTCTCCAACATGTTGCTCCTGTCCTGTTTTGCTTACACTGTTATTTGCAATCATTTTATGCCAGTGTTTTTCTGAGGCTACCAGTCAATTTCAAATTGTCACTGAGAAAAGAGAGACAACTCATAGTAGTAATAAAAAGGCAAAGGCTTCCCTTTTCCCCTCCCTGCATCTGTGAATGTATTCCAGTATCTCTCTTTCCCCATCCAGTGTGTGCAACATTTTAAGAAGTCTCAGGAAGAATATCCAAAGAGGAAACAAATTAGCAGGTGATGGGTGGAGTCAGATCCAGTGCTGTAGTGAGTAAAGCCTGAGACGCAGCTAGTGTCCCTTCCATTCTGGAGCTCTCTCTTTTGGTTTGGTTCCTACTCCTTCTCTTCACCTCTCTCTTGCTCTTTTACACACACACATCAATTCACAAAGAGAAGAAGTGCTCGTCATGTAAATGGGCCAATAAACACTAATGGGTCTGCAACACTCCAAAAGCTAGATATTGGGGGGGGGGTTTATTCTGCGTTTCTTATTTTTATAAATAAGGCAGGGAACATATCTAATCCTCCTTCCTCCTCCTCTTTTCCCCACAACCACCACCTTGTGCCATGGGTTGGGCTGAGAGAGAGGGACTGGCCCAGTCTCCCAGCCGGCTTTCATGCCTAAGGACAGACTGGAACTCACAGTTTCCTGGTTTCTAGCCTGGAGCCTTACCCACCAGACCAAACCGGCTCGTACTTGTTATTGGCTCTTGCTTCTCATTGCTGAGGACTGTGCAGTAGAATGACAGAGGTGTATGCTCAACTCAGCTATACATACATTTTGAAACTGATTTTACAGATGTTGAATTCAGTGAGGCTTGCTCCAAAGTAAGCGTCCTTTATGTTGTAAGCTTTTTTTTTCTTCCAGAGGGAATGGATGAATGGAAAGGGGATGGAGAGAGATTAATGGGACTTTCCACTAATTTCATAGTGTTCTGAATGATGAATGGTAAAACAATCCTGTGGGAATAGTTGGACTGAGAATGAGAGTGACAGGCAGAACTTTAAGATTTATTTCCTAATATATATGGACTTAATTCCAATGTTCTGTATCCCCTTGTAAATTTGGTTGCAATCCACCCAAACAAGATGAAAATTTCATGATTGGTTGGGTGGATTGCAACCAATGTTCATATCTTTCCTCATCAGCCCCAGAGTTACACTGTGAGAAATGTAGAAAAAGAATCTGTCAGCCAGTTGGATGATTGAATTAAAATGTCAAAAAATTTATCTTCAACCTGCTGATTCACCCATCTACACTTTTCCTCTTTTATAAATAGTATTTGTTTTTGGGAATAACAAATGTATGAAAAGATTTTGGATCGCTGGAATTATCAAGTGATTCGCTTCTCAGACAGGATGGAAGCATTTGACATTGTGTGTGTGTGTGTGTGTGTGTGTGTGTGAATGAGAGCAAGAGGGGTACATACGGAAAAGAGGCACCCTATGTAGAGAAATCAAGCATACCTCTTTATTCCTTCCTCCTTACAGTTGCTGACTATTGCTACTGTGACAAAGAACCATAACTTAAATGATCCTGATGCGGCTCCTACCCTCCTAAAATAAGAAAACATGGTTAGATTATTTCAACATGTGGTATATATTACTGCCTTTGAAAACTGCCCAGAAACAACTTTTGCTCCAAAGCTTGGCTGAAAGATTATTAGCTTTCTCAACTCTTACTTTGACCATTGTTCTTTCTTTAAAAAAGATGGCTAATACCAGTCTGTTCGTGTAAGAACTAGCTAAGTGTTACTGAGATTTTGTGGGACAATGACTACTCTTAACAATAGCTTCTATTGTGTCTTCATACTTCTAAAAAAAACAAGAGGTGATTAATAAATAATAAAAATAAATATTATTTATTTTTAGCTGCTTTCATTCATTTGTATCAGGCTTTGTTTGATGTTACTACCTTTAGATAGACATTGGTTTAAAGATGTTTAAGTAAACTATTTTAGTGATTTTTCTTTGCCTTTAAATGTTTTTATAGCTATATAGATATACACAATATGTAGATATCTTCATCTAGAGAGCCAGTTTGGTGTAAAGGTTAAAGCACTGGGCTAGAAACCAGGAGACTATGAATTCTAGCCCTGCCTTAGGCACGAAACCAGCTGGGTGACCTTGGGCCAGTCACTCTCTCTCAGCCCTAGACAGTAGGCAAGGGCAAACTACTTTGGAAAGTCTTGCCATGAAAACTGCTGGGACTAGTCCAGGCAATTGTCAGGAGACTGACTTGAAGGCATATATATTTATTTATTTTTATTTATTTATCTAATTTCTCTGCCGCCTATCTTGCACATGACGACTCTGGGTGGCATATATATATAAAAATAAAAATAAAAAAATTCCCTTCTCACTCCTATAGGTGATATGTGTCTTCCTCAACCTCAGGTCCTCTACCAGAGACCTGGGATTTAAGAGTTCTGTGCAGTATGTTAGCTGTTCCTAGCATTGCACTCTTCTGGATAGAGAGTTCTGATGTTGCTCCTGGGATCTGTTGGAGCCACTCTCCCAGCTTAGGAGTCATAGCCCCGAGTGCCCCTACCACCACTGGGACCACTTTGGCCTTCACTTTCCACATCCTTTCTAGTTCCTCCTTCAGGCCCTGGTACTTCTCCAGATTCTCATACTCCTTCTTCCTGATGTTGCTGTCACTTGGCAGTGCTACATCTATCACCACCGCTGTCTTCTGGTCCTTGTCTACTACTGCAATGTCTGGTTGATTGGCCAGTGCCTGCCTGTCTGTCTGGATCTGGAAGTCCCACAGGATCTTAGCCCTGTCATTCTCTACGACCTTCTGTGGAATCTCCCATCTGGACTTTGGAGGGTCTAGCCCATATACTGTGCAGATGTTCCTGTACACAATGCCAGCTACTTGGTTGTGCTGTTCAGTGTATGCTGTTCCTGCCTGCATCTTACACCCTGCCACTATGTGTTGGGCTGTCTCTGAGGCCTCTCTGCACAGTTCTTGAGTCCTGTCTAGTGTGGTAGACCCCTGCTTCTATGGATCTGGCGTTTAGTGCCAGTTCTTGTGCTGCTATGATTAGTGCCTCAGTGCTGTCTTTTAGTCCAGCCCTTTCCAGCCACTGGTAGGATTTCCCAATGTCAGCCACCTCAGCTATCTGTTGATGGTACATCCCATGCAGGGTCTTGTCTTGCCATGGCACTTCCTCTGTTTGATCTTTCTTCCATGTCTGCTGCTGCTTCAGGGATTCTCTCAGCAACTCATCTTACTGTTGTACTCCTGGATGCTCTGGGTCTCATCCAGGACAGTGGCTTGGACACTCACCAGACCCTGCCTGCCCGCTTTCCGGCTGGTGTACAGTCTCTAGGTGTTGGACTTAGGATGAAAACCTCCATACATTGTGAAGAGCTTCCGAGTCTTCACATCAGCAGCCTCCATGTCCTCCTTTGGCCAGTTCACTATAACGGCAGGGTATCTGATGACTAGCAGGGCATACATGTTAATTGCATGGATTTTGTTCTTCCCATTGAGCTGGGTCTTCAGGACCTGTCTTATCCTTTGGTGGTACTTGGATGTTGCTGTCTTCCTTGCCTCCTCATTGTGGTTCCCATGTGACCGTGGGATACCAAGGTACTTGTAGCTGATCTGCATGTCTGCTATATGGCCTGCTGGTAGTTCCACCCCACCAGTCTTAACCATCTTCCCTCTCTTTACTACCATCCGGCTACACTTCTCTAGTCTGAATGACATCCCAATGTCCTCATTGTAGATCCGTGTCAGGTGGATCAGTGAGTCAATGTCTCATTTACTCTTAGCATACAGCTTGTTGTCATCCATGTAGCGGAGGTGGCTGATGGTAGTTCCACTCTTGAACTTGTATCCATATCTAGTCCTTGTGATAATCTGGCTGAGGGGGTTCAAGCCCATGCAGAACAGCAGTGGGGACAGTACATCACCTTGGTATATGCCACACTTGATGGCCACTTGTGTGAGCTGTCTTGAGTTGACTTCCAGTGTGTCATGTTCACTGTTCACTGATCCTGTTCATGAGTCTGATGGTGTTTTAGAATAGGCAGTCCTTACACAGTGTTGTCTTCCACAGTCCCATTGAGTTCTTGAGGAAGGTCCTTAGTGTCCTGTTGACTTTGTATAGCACCAGGCATTCACAGATCCATGTGTGTGGCATTGAGTTGTAGGCTTTCCTGTAGTCAATCCAGGCTGTGCTCAGATTGGTCTGTCTAGACCTTGAGTCTCGGGCAACTGCTCTATCTATAAGCAACTGGTGTTTGGAGCCTCTGGTGTTGTTCCCAATGCCCTTCTGAGCTGTGTATGTATGTATGACAAAAGACAACTTTCTGAGCAGGGCTGTCAGACCTGGAATGTAAACATCTGGGTGACCAACAAAGCAGTTTGAAGTTTTGCAGCCTCACCTAGTTGCCCCATTTCTAAGAGAAAATGCTAATTCCAGGTTATGAAGAAAAGTTGCCTCCGAGTTCTAAAGGGCATAGTAATTAGTTTCTAAGCCTTGCAAAGAGAACTTGGTGTTTTTCCTAATTTCATCCTTGCAGCTAGAACAGCCTTTTTATGTTTTAAAGGAACACACCATTAAACAAAACACAACAGAATAAGTGTGAACCTGGTATGCCTGGGCTGGGCTACTCAGCTGCCCGGCTATTGAGACTGAATGGCTGTCCTTCATTCCCCATAATGTTCTCTTTCCTTGACAGAAGCTGATGCTTTGCTCTCAGAGGATCCTCTTGGGCAGCTGCAGCATCTGGTATCAATTGCTGCCTCCCGCAGCCAACTAAGTAATCTGCATCTTTAGGTTTAAAGCCTCAAAACTGCCTTCCCTTGGTTTCTTTTCTTATCTTTGCTGTTCATTAATTTTATCTCATGATGTACAGGTATTTCGGGAAAGAGTCAGATCCTTTTTGCCCTTGTTTTCACAAGCCGTTACCTTGACCTCTTCACAAACTTCATCTCCATCTACAATACCATTATGAAGGTAAGGAAACAGAAAAAAAGCTGGGTTTAGGTTTTTCTCCATCAAGTAATTCAGATGTTTTAAGCCTTGCAATGATTTAAGTGTAGCCCATTTTCAGTAGGGAGTAGCCAACCAATCTCTCCCCCCCAGTGACCTGCTTTCAAATTAAGATACCATAATTTTAGATTATTAATGTAGTGGTCCGACACTGACTCTTGAGATTGGGGCTACCATATCTGCGTTGCAAAACTGTGAAGGACTTTGCTTTCATCTAGTGGTTATCTAGATTTTTGCTACCCAGATATGGTAGGCCTACTCTAGGTGGTAGTATGGATCACGTCTGTTAAAATGTGGCAATCCCCCTCCTGTTCATCCTGCTGAATCAACCCCCCAAACCTTGCCTTGTTGGCATCACTTCTGCAGAACTATCTACTGCTTTCCATCCCTTGCAAAGCAGAGTTACAGTGGGATGAAAAAAGTAAAGAGTCTGCACTCTTGGCACTTTCCTGGTTCCACTTGCAAAAAATTAGGGAGGTGAAGAGAAAGCAGGAAGCAATTAGAGATGCCATCAAAGATCTCAAACTGAGCAATTTGATTTTCCTACCGCATTTGCCTCAGTTCAAATCACAAGGCCCACCTGTCATGTTCATCGTTTCAATGTTCTGTATACATCGTAACATTTCGCATGTCACTTTTCTAACCCATGTTTGCGGGTTGGAAATTTCCAGCCATGCCAGGCTGTAATCTTCTGACTGCAACTGTGGAATGTATGTTTGGGTTAGTGACTCTGTTCAAGGTTACTTTCTCAGGCCGATGTGGGTAACAGTTGCTAACACCTGGGAGGGGGTGGTTGCTAGGAGGGAGGAAGGGCGGGGCTGGTTGTGAAGCAAGGGTTTTTAGTTTGTATTTGGCGCGCTTTTGCTCATTCTCAGCTTTCTTCGTATTTGCATACTATTCTTTCAATAAATCAGTTTTCATAAAGAACCCCCTTGTGAGACTGAGTATGTCAGAATAGGCAATCATTACACCACCTTAATTTCCATCAAATGCTCCTGATATTAAAGGGATCAGGGGTGCCCACAGGTTATGGTAAAAAGAAGTCAAGATGTCAAGCACAGCACTGTGATAGAAGTTCCGATTGCACCTTTGTGGCTACCATCTTTCCTTTTTTGACCACATCCCACAGATTCCCCTGTAAGGGAGTATAAAATTGGTTTTACCCAATTTGAAAAATAAAGGAATAAGAAATAGTGATCTCCTTTCTTTTATGCACTACATCAGACTTACAGTATGTTACTTCCTCAATTTTTTACATTGATGATTATAAGGCAGCTGCACTGAAATAGAAGCAATAAAATTGGGAGCTGAGGCTATAAAGAGAAAGGAACTTGGTATGTGAGGATTCTGTTTCTAAAACAGCCTTTGCTTCTTGGTGCCATATGCTGAACTGTCCTTGAATTAGAGTCTATGCCTCGTCTCAACAAAAGAAAGGTATTAAGCCCCTAAGCAAAGGCTCAGCACCATAGATGTTTTTAATTTCTGTAGTTGTTCATATCCCATCTCAGTGGGATTAAAAGTGGGGATCCACAAGGGATTTCCATATTTCCAGTGCCAAATTTACCAGTTTATTGATACTGCCCTCCAGCTTCCAAAAGTTCAGATATGCTGAAGTCCCCATATCCTTGTTTTCCATTCAAACTTATAGAACACACAATAAAATACATTGAAATGCTTTCCTGCATTAATACAGATAAAAAAGACTGAATAGAATGTAGGCCTCATATATAGGAAGGAAGGAGCTAGTGTGATGCACAAACTCCCGTTTCCATGCCAATAATGAGAGAGCAGCAAGGTATTCCTTTCTCTGAGCAATGCTGATTAAGCCACCCACTTTCCAAGACTAACGTTCATTGAGATAGGGGGAAAAATGCTATTCCCCTCCCATTGCAAAGCACTGAGTATGCATGATGGCATGAAAGCAGAGTTGTAACATTCAGGGACTTTGGGCTGGATCCAAAATTACACTAAGCCACAAACTAACTATAGTTAAAACCATGGCTTACTGCAATGTATGAAAAAGCCATTAAGTAGCACTAGCATTTAATGATCACCTCAGTGCTATTCCTGTTATGAAGTACGGATGCAAGGGATGGACTCTTGCCAAGAATGAGAGAAAGAAGTTTGACTCATTGGAAAGGTGGTGTTGGAGAAGGCTGTTTCTCCAACAGCCATGAAAACCAACTATTCAATACTAGAGGAAATCAAACCAGACTGGAAACAAGAATCAAGAAACAAAAACTGTCATACCTCGGATCCTCATGCATCATGAGGACTGATGCATCTGTGGAAAAGATGATAATGCTGTTCAAGGTGGACAGAAGATGAGGCAGACAATCCCTCCTGCCTGGGTCAGGAGGAGGGATTATTTATTTATTTTTCTATCCCGCCTTTATTATTTTTATAAATACCTCAAGGCGGTTAACATACCTAATACTCCTCCCTCCTCCAATTTCCCCCACAACAACAACCCTGTGAGGTGAGTTGGGCTGAGAGAGAGTGACTGGCCCAAGGTCACTCATCCGGCTTTCATGCCTAAGGCAGGACTAGAACTCTCAGTCTCCTGGTTTCTAGCCCAGCACCTTAACCACTAGACCAAACTGGGGGTGGTTAGTGCCTTGAAGATGCCCCTGTGAATTACATGAATTTAATTAAGAACTTTTTAACATCCCCATCTTTGATTTTATATTTATATTTATAGTTATTTAAGAATACTGTTTTTATTGTATTTTAACCTGTATTTATTTTAGTTTTATTGTAATGTTGGAAGAAATTAAGATATCTCCCTGCCTTCATGTTGTCTTCCCCCAGAACACTGTCTCCCTGCAATACTGCCTTCTCCTTGAGCAAGGTAAAAGGTTAAAGGGTAAACCACCCAGAGTCATGCTCAAGTGAGATGGGCGGTGATGAAATTCGAAATATAATAAATAAAAATAAATATATGAGGTGGATAGACAGAAATGTACCTGCCAGAATTAGGTAATACCTGTACAGCAAGAGACAGGATGACTTGTAGAGCTTTCATCCACAGAATAAAAGAGTCACCAAGACATCAGTTGTGACTTGATAGAGCATAACAACAGCAGCACTAGCAGAGCGCAGCTTTTCTTTAATTGCGGTGGGTGCTTTACACTTTTACCTGATGTGAAGCATCTACCAAAATTACACAAATGCTGTGCTATACTAGTGCTATTGTTGTGCTCAACAGTTTTAAAGGTGTGTGTAGACCAGATGTGACTCCATTCTAATATGCTCAGCTGTGAAGAATCACATAGCCTTCTACTCCTGACTATTATTATGTAGTTTGCCAAGGGGACCAAGGAGATTAAGAGAATGTCATAACTGGCTTCAAATTAAAAATTACACATAACTAAATGTTGCTGCAAATAACATTAGCTTGTATTAGAAGTACCAAACCAGAATATCTTAGATAGAAAACAAAATGAGAATGTATCTATCTGGTCTGTAATCAGGTAAATAACCCCGAATAATCACCAAAATTAATGGGTTCACACATTTCTAGATGAGAGGCAATGCTCTAAATATCATGCCCTGGCCAGTTTTAGACCAGCAGTCAGTATTTACAGGAGCGAAAAACTGGTTAAAAGGGTCTGACTAGGAACCCAACAGATCCTTGGCTGATCTGTGAAGTATGGAGGTGGCCCAGGGGGATGGCACTGTTGCAGAGTAAAATAAACCCATTGGTTTACTAGAGAGATAAGAGTGATAACACAGATAGGTCATGGGATGCATGCGGAGGAATTCTTCGGATGGATTGGATATTGAATGCCTATTCTGCTCCAGTGTAGGCAGAAGTGCTTACTTCTCAGCTTCCACTGTCCAACCAGAACAAATTGCTATCACTGACCTGTACTAAGTGGCATCTTGCCCACCAATATGTTAAAAGAGGATGCCCAAAAGGTCAGTGGCTCGCTAAGGACAGTTTGCATTGTTCTTTATGAACATCAGTGTGAACTGTCTCAACTTGGACTCATGTTGAGGCTGGTCACAGAGAAGTAGCTGCACTGGTTGCCAGTTGCTTATTGGGCACAATGTAAGGGGTTGGTATTCATCTTCAAAACCCTAAACAGTTTAGGGTTGTGATTCTTATATTGGGGATAATTTGGGGAAATCTGGGGGAGGGGGGATTGAGCAATTTGCAATGCCTTCTTTGTGAGTTGAAAGTTTGGAACTGCCACTGCCAAAATGCTTGTAAAACCAAGAGTCTGGGTTTTTTTGTGAGAAAAATGACATCATTTGAGACCAGGAAAAGGGGTAAGTGGGTCGGTTTAGGGCCTAAGAGACTACATAACCTGTTATGAATCATCTAGTTGTTAAGAACCACAATAGAGATGCTTTTGAAAATGCCTCTGCTGCAAGAACCCATCTTTCTAGCACATGGGAGAAGCCCTTATTCTTCATTGCTTCCATGTTTGTTTCTTGCTTTCTGGCTTGACATTTAGAAAACATATAAAAAGGTCTCTCTCTTAACCGTTAAATAATTTTAGTAAAGTTAGGAGAAAGAACCTGGTTAATCTGTGGCAGTGTTTCTCAACTTAGCAACTGCTGGCTGGGAAATTCTGGGAGTTGAAGTCCCCGTATCTTAAGAGTTGCTAAGGTTGAGAAACACTGATCCCTGGCAACAAAATGAAGACAAGTAGAACCTTCAAGACTAACCCACTTTATTGGGCCCATAAGCTTTCTGGAGCTGCATCTTCATCAGATGTTAGTCTTGGAGGTGCTACCAGTCTCTGTCTATGGGAAGTATCAATGTCCAATTTGGAAAAGCTGACGCTGGACAGGGAAAATTTAAGAAAATGTAAGGATTTGTTTCTCTGCAGGTTATTTTCTTACTTTGTGCCTACACTACTGTGTACCTGATCTATGGAAAATTCCGGAACACTTTTGACAGCGAAAATGATTCTTTCCGTCCTGAATTCCTTTTGGTTCCTGTCACAGGTCTCTCATTTTTGGAAAACTACAACTTCACCCCTTTAGAGGTAAGACAACCGTTTCTGCTTAAGTAGACAATGGAGCCCAGTGTATTTTTGTGAGCTCAGCCTTCTGAAACCACTTCTGAAATAACTTATGCCTGTTTGTAACATTTTTTTGTTATCAATGCTTTGGATATTTATTTTGGATGTACTGCTCTTCCTCAGATACTATGGACTTTCTCAATTTATCTGGAATCAGTGGCCATCCTTCCACAGCTTTTTATGATTAGCAAAACAGGTGAAGCTGAGACAATCACAACACATTACCTTTTCTTCTTGGGCCTCTATCGTGTGCTTTACCTTGCCAACTGGATCTGGCGTTATCACACAGAAAACTTCTATGATCAAATTGCTGTCGTTTCTGGAGTAGTACAAACAATCTTCTATTGTGACTTTTTTTATCTCTATGTCACCAAAGGTAAGGATCACCAAAAGTAAGAGAAAATGGATTATAGCATGCTATTTCTTGTGGCATGAGCCTCAGGTTTGGGTTCTTTCTTGGATTGTGAGCAACTTAAGAGGGCAGGGTCATAGAATTTATGCAGTCTGGAGCAATGTTTGACAGCATTCCTGGTTTGGGGGAACACTGTCAAAACATTCCAGCTGAGCCTGGGCAAGCCCACTGCAGGCTTTGCTCCCGGATTTGAACATCTCCCCACAAGCTAGTTTTGAGGTGGCTAGACCCATGGTCTGTCAATCACAGCAATTTTATTTTTTATCATTTGCATGTTTGGTTTATTTATGAGGGGAGTCACAAAGTTTGAGCACCTAATGAACTTTTGCACAATACTACTATCCGTAAAGATTTAAGTAGAGCATACAATATTCTTAGCCAGCTGGAACATTCAGCCTTCCCATCTCTTCCACCCTTTCTTTAGTTGTACTTTTTCATTTCTATTTTTAACAGAAATAATATACTTAATAATATACTTATGCAGGAAAAAGCTCGATTTTGGAGGGTCACGGCAGTGTCTTCTAAATCACAAGCACAAATAAAAACCATACTAATTTCTGCTGTTTCCCTCCCCCCACAATCTTTGCATTCTGGGATTACTAGATAGATGTATTTAGGTAATACATGAAAAAGAAACTCATCCTAGCTGTAAGCTGCATAGACATTAATGTACTTTCTTGTGCTAGGACACCATTAAATGGTCTTTAGGTAACAGAAAAATATAGAAACTGAAAGGCCATTGCTTTGTTATTGGGCAAATTTTAATTCCCCCCCCCCTTCTCCATTTAGTACTCAAAGGGAAGAAACTGAGTCTCCCAATGCCTATATGAAGACGTGCACTGAAGAAAGCATATGAAGTCCCTGCTTCAGGATTGCAACTCTTTTGCCATGTGGGTATTTGCATTCAGAGCATATGCCGTTTTCTTTACATTATGACTAGCAAACTCAATTGTGACAGAGGGACTGAGGTCTAAATAACTAACATTTCTGAGCTTAACTATTTAGTGTGGAAGACAGCTTATCTCCAATTTTTTTGTACAGATGTGTTCCTTCAATGACTGAACTCTTCTAATAAATGTCTTTATATGTACCCATCTGATCTCTGTGCAGATGAAATCACTTCAAAGGTAAAATTGTGTTCATTTTGATCCCTAATAACAATAAATAGTCAAGTTGCAAGTGCTGATTTAAGCCAAGAAGTCCTGACAATTCCAAAATACTTTGTTTTTTTGAGTTTTTTTATGAGTAATTTGATGGTTGATTATGGGTTTTATTTGGTGTCAGTGTTAGTTTTTCCCAGATTATTTCCTCAGCAATAAATAAAAACCATCTGGGGCATACCAGTATGTCAGGAAAATAATAAAGTTATTTATTATAACAACTTTGTAATAACATCTGGCAAATAAGGAGAAATACAATTTCATACACTCATATGATTCACATACCATTCAAAGCCATAGTTGCTTAACCATGGCTTGTTGACCAAACCACAATGGCTCGGTTCATACATATTAGGTGAAAACTAAAGAAACCAGATTATGTCTTAGCCACTGTATCCTCTATAACAGCCACATCCTGTTCTAAAAACTTCAGCCAAACTCCTCCTCAACCAAATTTCAGCTGATTAAAGACTAAAACAGTTGTGACCTAATATTCCTTCCTAAAAAATCAATGTTTCCTCTAAGGGTTGGATAAAGCATGTTTTTAAATATTCAACTGTATTTTTAAATAAAAAACAAGATTTCTGAATTTTATTGACAAGTGTTTTTATTCATACCTACAAAAGAAAACAAGATGGTATCAAAAGGACAATTTACAAACTAATAGCAACATAGCTTTTTAGTATACTGTGCCTGAACCTCACAGAGCTATGAATCTCTCTTTTCAAGTCTTTATTAACAGAACAGGAATGTGTTCAAATACCAGTATGGGATAAAACAGACCAATGATTCAACCCAAGAAGCCTGTAGGGTTTTAAGAGTCTATTATCTTTTAACTGAACAAAGCCTACACAATAACTTTTGTAGAAGGAAATATATGCTGGATATTGGTATATTTACTGAGCAAACAATGGATATTACCAATTGTCAACATTTTTAAGCTGGTAAGTGGAAACAAGCTGTACATGTCAGAGATCAATGGTTTGTTAATACTCAGTCTGAGCATAACACACTCCAAGCTGTAACTATCTTCAAGCTACAGTATAGCACTGCAAGGCCCTAATACAATTTTCTATTGGCAAAGATGAAAATCAAATCCCTTTAAAGATAATGGGGAAGAACTTATTCTGCCCCTCCTCCTCGAGGCCTATAGATTCATTTCTGCATGAACAGCAGCTCCATGATGTTTTTATTAAGAAAGGAAATACAGATCAGGCAGTGTTCAGTAAATGAATGTTCATTTCTAATCTTGACAACATTGAAAGTAACTGCCAAACATATCCTAATTATGATTATGGAAGCCAAACTGGGCAAGAGGAATTTAACTAGCAAGCCTTTATTGTACATGGTCTGTACCAACAACCTACCTGTATGATGTGCGCAGACACACAAGTGATCATTCCCCAGCCTGCTTCCTTATTGAGAAACACACATTTAAGTCTCATTTTTATAAGCCAAACCCACATTGCTAATAAATAGTTGGGCTGTCTTGTTTTAACTACCTATTTCCCAAAACTGAAAAAAGAAAAATAAAGAAAAAAAGAAAACCCCATAGATCCTGTCTCCCAGGACAGAAAAGATTTCCTGCCATGTTTATTTGGACATAACAGGTGAAGCCAACTACTACCAACTTTCTCCTGCTAGTTACAAGACAGAAACTTTAATATTTGAATAATCCCATCCCGCCCACCCAACCCACCAACTTTAAGCCTTTCTCAGACTGGAAAAAAAAAGATTGAATGAAAGCATTTGCTAAAGTTCTATCTCTTCCTAAATTCTAGGATGCTACCTACCTGTTAAAGCTGAGTGTAAGAGACAGCTGAAGAAACTCACTCATAAGCCACTGGAAAGCCTAGTCAGATATGGATATAAACACAGCTTCAAGACATACTAGCCATCTCCTCCTCATCCCCTTCAAGAGGTTTTAAGATTTTGTTTAGCTTAAAATAAATCTTTTAAGATTTGAAAAACTGAACCCTTTTGCTTAGTGCAGTGGGATCTTTAGCATGTCCAGTGAGGAGCCAGACACCAAGTAAATGGATCAGGAGATAGACACCAAGTAACTATATAGGTTCTCCTATATAGATACCTTTTGTTAAAAGTACAAATTTAACCCCAGAGTTGAAACTATGGGGCAGGTGTCATTTGTGGTATCTTGAGTGAAATCTAAGAGCCATAGAAAAATTCAACAAACAAAGTGTAACAATTCTGTGATTTACACCTGGGGTGAAAATGGATTGCAACAGAAAAGAACACTCATCTCCAACACTTACATCCCTTATGCAAAGGACTGGTAAGACATTCAGGAGCTGCAGAAATGCTAGCTAAACTCAAAGTCTTTTTACATTTTATGGAAGTCTGAAAGAATATGTTGAGTCAAACCAAAGTAATTATCTCCCCAAATTCTCCTATGCCAAATCCAAGGCTTCATTTCAGTAACTGTAGAAAACACAGTCTCAATTTCAGTAAGCAAAAATCACACCATATTTAATATTCTGTTAAAAAGGGAGTATTCCTTAGCACCATATTTCTTGATGTTTATATCATAGAGAAGTCCTCTCTGCAGCAATTTTTCATACACAAGCCTCAGACACTATAACAACTGGACTGGGACAAACCTGCCTGGTAGAAGTCTTTCTTTTTTTGAGACAGAAAATTTCAGATTACTTAACATGCAAGGCCAAAATATGAGTAAGGAAATTAGTTTTCCAGTCAACACTACTTTTTTAAAAAAAAATCAGTAATGTGCACCAGGACCATTTTTGTGGGCAGAATTTGGATGGTGAACTCTAAAGCTAACCTGCATTAAGAAAAACATCACAATGGGGATGGGTTGGGAGGGGGAGGAGACAGAAAAAGGGAGAAAAGGTTGCAAATATTGACTGACAGCCACTAAATTAAGTGGCTTCATTTGCGTGAGGGAGGAGGGGGTGGTGGAGGTGGAGGATACTGATAGTTGGCAGTCTGCCCCATATAGCCCATCACGTTGGTGCCTGGAGGCTGAGGAAACTGTTGCGACATGAGAGGCTGTGGCTGCTGGCCTGAACGGCCCATCCCTGCATATTGCTGTTGGTTGGTGCTTTGTGAGTTTCTCCCAGCACTGGCAGTGCTGGCTCCACCATAGCCAGCAGCACCATATTCTGCCCCATAACCACTTGCTCCATAAGCAGCAGCTCCATAGGCTCCCTGGGCATAACCATATTGGCCCTGCTGTGCCCCAAATGCAGAACTTGCAGTTCCATAGGCACCACCATAGGCTTTGTTGGCTCCATTGGCAAAGCTGTCACCGCGGTCACGGTCTCGGAAACTATTTGAGTCTCTTCGGCCATCCTTAACTCCCCGGAGCCTCCGCTCACACTCCTCCTGGTACATCAGATTAGGATTGTTGGATGAATTGCTTGTGCGGTAACGAGAACGACCACCTGGTAATAGTAAGTAATAGTATGAACTTAGTATGTTAAATTTAATTATTGCTGTCTAGGATCAATTTCCACTGAACATTTTCAGTACAACAGCCAAACATGTTTGCTAGTTCATCATGAAGGCCCTCATGTAACTTAATACTTTTTTTTTTTTTTTTTTACTATTTTTATAAGAGACTCAATTTGGCATGCAAACACATACAGAGGTTTCATTCTTAAAAACACTGGTAAAAGAGTAAAAGTCACTTTTACTTCTCTACTGTTAATCAAAGCTGTCATTTGCCTATTCCTACCAAAAGCCTAATTTTCCAATCTCATTCCAGCATGATAGTGTGAACAGGGTAAGCTGTTACTGGCTCCAGATAATAAGTTGTGAAGATTTGTTATTTATAATTTTTGCTGTAATTTTATATCAGATTATCCCAAGAACAAACCAAAAATCTGTAATAGCAGAAACAACAGGCAAGCTAACCTGATGAGCAATATCTCCAAGAAGTTTTGAGCACAAATATATCAATTATTTAAACTGTAGATTTGTTCATACTAGGTGTCATGAGTAAGGATGGCGAGCCGCATTTCTTGGTTTTCTGAAGACATTCCAAATGTATCTCCTTAATTGCTTGTTCCTCCCTCTTTCGATGGGAGTAAGAGTTTGTTAGGATTGATGTCCTAACAGCCAGGAAACACGCTGAGACAAGGAACTGGTCTCTAATATTTATTGCTAGTACTTAACAGGAATCCTAACAAACTGAAGAAGCGTGGGAAAACCTAGACATATAATGTCATGAGTGCCGTTGAGCTGAAGTCATCAGCGCAATGGCACACATGACAATAGCAAGGAAACAGGAGAAGGGGCTCAAGATAAGTAGCCATCAACTCACAACGACTAACGGCCAACAAACAATAACTAAACGGATCACGGAGCACACCCGAGCCATCAGCGCCAATACAACGGGGATCGCCCAGCTGACAGCAATCACCGGATGAATAGAAAACCCGACGATGGGCGATCCCGGAACGCCAGCGGGGCCCCACAACCCCTCACCCACCGGCAGGGCAACGTATTGGACAAAGGGGGGTGACGTGACCGCGAGTGAGGGGGCGCTGACCGGCGCGGGGTATTTAAACCCCGCACCAGCGCGCTCCTGTCACTCTCAGCTTTTTTCTTCCGACGCTGTAACTGCGCTGTGAATAAATCAGAGCCTGATCCATCGAACCAGTGTCTGAGTATTATTCAGAGGCAGGCAGCGCATGACATATAAACCCCAAAGGTTAAGGCGGTCGCGATCTGTGTCTCTTTGAATGGCTGACCAATTCCTCAGTGCTACGCATGCGCTTGACAGTCTGGATGGGAGCCCCCTGCTCGCCATCCTTACTCATGACACTAGGCCCACTTTAATTTTTAAAAAGGTTGGAAAGACTGTTGCCAGAATCAAGCTACCTCTCTTATGATTAGCCACTCGTTTGGAGTAATGACACACAAACAATACTCCAATATTGTTCTCCCAGCATGTTTAAAAGAGTCCAAAATTATACAGGTATCATTATAGAGGCATACCTGTATAATTAGATTCCCAGTAATATATATGCTTTGATAATATCTGAAGCATTCCTGACATATAATATGCAGGGGGTGGAGTGGGGGAACAATTCAAAATAACAGAAAGAACGAAGTTTAGATGAGATGCAATATACAGAAAGAAATTTACGTGATTTAAAAAATGATTTAGACTCTTTTAACAAATTTAACAAAGTGTTACCATGTGCTAAGAAACCAAACACAGCTTAAAGACACAGAAACAGCCAATAAAACAACTGCTTACCTCCTCCACCACCACCTCCTCTGTGGTCTACAAGCTGCATCAGTTTTGGATTGATGGCCTGATTGGCTTCTTCTAGAACTTTTATTAACTCTCTAGCCTGTTTCAGATTTCCTGGTGTGAAGAACGTATAGGCAGTGCCTTTGTTGGTGCTACGGGCAGTACGGCCAATTCTGTGCACATAATCCTCTGAACTGTTTGGATAGTCGTAGTTTATCACAAACTTTACATCTTCCACATCTTGTAAGGCAACCAAAGCACAGTGAGGCATTGGAGGAAGGATGTGCCAACAGAAGGTGGGGAGCACAAATGCAAGTGACAGTAACAAGAGAAAAGAAAAAAGTTAGTATTTGTAAAATACAAAGACAGTATAGACTCTTCCCAACAGAGCAAAAGGCTAAACTGAGTTAATTGTGGATGAAAAGTAGGAGTTTGTGATCAGAAAGCAAATACCAAGTCAAAGCAGTTCATAATTCCTCTCAAGTTCATCCATCCTTTGCTGCATGCATGTCATGAACACACACACATTATTCTCCTCTCTGAACGCTTGTCTTATATAATTCAGGGAATTTTGCTCCACAACAGCATGTCAAAAAGGAACAAATGTGCCATTTTTATTACAAATGCAGCAAACCAGAGTGAGTGAGGGAGAGAACTGCCGAATACCTTTAACTCTGTTAGGAGAAGTCTACAAAAACTAGCAACACAAGGCCACTTACCTTCTAGTCATCGCAAGGGTTGGACACAAACCTTTTCCAAAAAGTTTTACATAATAATATATTTTCCCCTCTTCCTGATATCCAAAAGATATCTCAAGATAGCCAGTTTGGGTAAATGGATAACTAGCTTATTTAATCCTCCTTTTAAAAAATACACCACACTAACATTTGATCACATCACCATGTTCATTTTAGTGAATTTTTTAGCATAAAATTGTTTACAGTTTAACCTGAACAAAGAGAACCCAGATGCAAACATTTAAAGCCTTAAACATCTGAGATTTCAGAAATGAGGACAGAAAACAAATAAATGTTAGTGTACTGCTTTGATAAAAAAAATTGTCAAAACATAAGCAGTATTACATTAAAAATTAACAACTCATTAAAAATCTGCATTTTACAGAGAATATTCAGATTATATCCAAGATAAAACACAGATTGACTTTTCTTTAAAAAAAATGAGAAACATTCCCTGTTTTGTTACCAGACCGATGCACACTCCCTCCTCCTGTGGGAAATCGCTGCAGCCGATCCCGTCTCTTTGCCTTTTATTTTTGGCGGCCTCCTTTCGAAAACTCCGCCCTCTGACACGGGACCACTGGAGCGCGGGGAGCATGCATCAAGGGTCCATGGCAGCGAGAAGTCCCCACACACGCTCACTCTGTGAACTGGCTTAGATGCTTCTCTGTAGCCCATTTGGCTGTCAAGCGCCTGAGAACCTGGGTTCACGTAAACGTTTCAGGTCCTCCAACACTTTTTGTCCCTTCACAGGGTTTAAAGGGGCCAAAATTGAAGATGCAAAAAATTACATCCAACAGGTCAGGCTGCATCTATTGCCCAGACTGCATCAATTTCAAATAAAAGGAAGGGGGGTGAGAGGGAGGGAGGGCAAAAATGAAAGTGGGTTGTAGTAGTGGCAAAGGGATGTTATGTCTGTTTCTTATTACAGCAAGGGGGGGCTCCTCAATCTTTCCAGACTCCAAAGTCCTGAATCACACCAAAAAGTGAGAAGGCAGATTTCACAGGGGGCAGCGCGAGTCTCCAACTAGGGTGCTTGATGCAAAGATCACAAAGGGCTTGTATTGGATAAGGACAGGATAGCACACTGTGTGCATTCACATCTTCATAGCTAGGGCTTCACTGGAGTCTGACAAACAGCAGGTTGTGGGCCTCAATCAATCCCATTATGTACATCCATTAGCAAAATGGCCATAATGAATACCAGGAAGCATTTGCTTGTTAGGAAGCACAGACACTGTCAAGTTAACAAAGGTATTGGGAAATGGATTTTGTTAGGAAATCCATGATGGGACAAGAAGGAGGGGGAAGAGGCGGTGGCAGGGCCAATTTTCACCTTCAAAAGGCAGTTATGACATCCATATTATATGACTGGGGACCCAGGGAGAGAACATGCAGTTATAATGCAGGTTTCTTACTATCTATCTTGCACTGATGTAAAATTGTGCTCATCACAGTGTTTCTTCCACAGAACTTGTTCGTTCTAAAAAGGAGTATGACTACCTGGGGATGCATATCCACTGAGATGCCCCCCAAAGGAATGTCTGATTGTTAATTGGGAGGGGCAGAAACTAGCAAACACGATCATCTAGAAAGCTGCTTCGACCACCAATGTAGATATGTCCCCAGACCTGCACTGAGTGATCGGCAGCTGATATCAAAGTTTCTGTTAAAGAAAACAAACAAAAAGAAATTTAATGATTTGACTTTAACAGAGTGAAGTGTAACCAATTTTTTTAATGAACAGTGCGGAGGGAAGTCTTCTGTCCTGGGGGTGATTCACAAACAAGCCATTATGGGGCACTCAACTTACCTGGAAGGAGTTTTCTGAGACCAATGTTCATTTGAGTAGAAGGAAAAACCCTGGTGACTCAGCCAAAAAGTGCGCGCCCCTGTTCTATGTTTTAGGTAGAAGCCTTCACTTTCCAGGAACTTGGAGGAATTCGTCCAGAGGTTTGCCAGTTATATATTATAGTTTTATGAAGTAGCAAACTCTGGGCCCCAAAACAAGCCAAGATGTTATTAGTAACAAGAAACAGACTCTGATACCTTTTCCCCACAGCCTCAGTGAAGTGGAGAAGGCAGAACGGGGAGACTGTTTTCTTTCAATAGTATCCAAATGAGTTGTTTTGGGGAAATATATGAGGAGAAGGGCTGATTTAAGTGTCTAGGCAAGATGCACAAAGAAGCTACCAGCACACAGCAAGCCTGTTTAAAAACCCAAGTGTTGCCAACCAAAGTATTGTCTTTTGTTTTTGTTTTTAAAAAAGCCCTGGCCTCACCCCTTCTCCTAACAGGCCCAAGTTCTACCTGCATAGGTCCAGACATGACCCCAGAAGACAGAGACTGAAACCACATGAACTAGAGAAGCACTGGGATAATTTGGGGGATGGCATGGGAGAATGAAGTTTATGGGAGGAATGACTAGCACCTTATTTATCATTTTTCAGAAATGCTAACAAGCAGCTGTCTTTTCAACATTTTCAAAAATTGGCTTACAAATGCTCCTAAGTAGGTCTCTCTGAAATATTTGAGAGATTACTTTTAATAAAAGGTTGCTCAGGCCTACTGAACTGAACATAATTAAAGATCTTTCAGGAGTGTCCTCTTCAAGGTTTCTCAAGTATCTACGATCACATGAGAAATCTGATTTTCTGAATGTACTAGATGCAGAGTTGAACATCAGATATAAGTATACATTAAGTGGATCTGTTTGTTTAAACACCAGATGAAAGCACTGAAAGAAGACTGATTTTCATTATAACCCTTCCTTGGAGCTTTTACTATAACCTCAACAATCCAATTGAGGAGGAAAAGTGAGATAGAATATGTGTAAAAAAGCAAAATATGCTCACACACATAAATCTTTGCTCTGTGATACTGAAGTGGGGCTGTCAAGCATTAAGGTGCAATTACATTAGTAATGCATTTGGACAGAAAAGGATTGTTAAAGGGCTGTTTGTTCTACCATCTGGTAATTCTGAGTAACAATGTAATGAATGCAGTCCAGTCCTAACCACCCAGCCACAAAGCTGGAAATAAAGGAGATGGGTATAGTGGAAGAATTGGGTTGAGTAATTAGACGTCTCTTCTCCCCATTGGCGATCGATTAGTCATGCCTAGGCCTTGCTGCAGACCAAAGCCTGTTCATTAGGAGCAGGAAGAGAGTTTGAATATGAAAGAAAAAAAAAGATCAACGTTAAAAAGGCATTTCATATGTGAGGTAAAGTCACGCTTTAAAATTCTTTGGGGAAAAATTGTCAATCTAAAGAAATGACAGGCAGGAAGCTCATCTGTACAAACCTAGCCCACGAGATGCAACATCTGTGGCAATGAGGATAGGAGCCTTTCCAGAACGAAATTCTGAAAGAAGAGAAACAATCTTGATGTACATTTCCAGCTCATAAAACTACCTTTTAAAAATTGTTTTAGTATTAATGTTTAAATTATGCAATAAATATGCACATAGATGGTTAAGCAGCACTATTACTTGTGCATGAGTAAAACACAGAATTCTTAGTAAATTAAACATTTTTTTTTCTACAACTCACCATTAAGCACCCAATCTCGCTCAGGCTGACTCTTGTCTCCGTGAATACACATAGCTGGCCAACTGTAACAAAGAGTTTTCAACATTCTTAGCTACCACATAAGTATATTCCAAAAATATGAACCTTTTTACAAATTAATGATATAGGTCAATGTAAATATAGTAAAAACTCAATTTAATCATTTGGGGGCATCTGTTAAATCTAAAAATGCACTCATCTGCATTCATTTTTGTCACTTGGATTATCATATGTATAATTCGGGGTGTTAAGTCTATTGAATTAGGATGAATCCTGAACAGAAAATTTGCCCATGCTATCCAAAGTCTATTAAACCAAGGACTATTAAACCAAGTGTTTACTGTAATTTTCAGGAATTTTAAAGGAAGCCTTTTGGTTTGGAACGTGCAAACATTTGATTTAGAAATCAGAATAAATATCTGAGAAACTACTTTTCTAAACAACACCATGCTTCTGAAGTGAGTGATGCTTTTCCAAAAAGGAACAGCTTTTTCTGAATGAAGTCAGAAATCCATATTGAAACAATCCAATTTACGATTTGTTTCTCTGCACTGAAGCAATTTTTAAAAAATCACTTCAAATAGCTTAATCAAACTGAGTATTTGATTCCAGTATTGTCAGATTCCTACCAGTACTAGCACGATATGCAACTCAACAGAGACTAATGTATGTGCAGAACACTTCTGGGTAGAGAGAGTATTAAAAAAAAAAGATTACATGTGAGGGTGACATCAAAAAACATTTGGGAAACATGTCATGTTCTTCTGTCCTTCACTTGTATTGTCAGATTATAATCTATGTATTTCTGAAGTAGCATAATTATCTATAAATCATCTTCCAAATGTCAGTAATAAATTTTTGCACATGTTAATAGTCCACATCCCCTCAAGTTTAAGTATGGTATTAAAGGTAGTCTTCGAGTTATGATGACAATTGGGACCTGAATTTCCATCGCTAAGCAATGCAATCATAAAGAGCGATGTCACATGACCACATTGCTTAGCGTCAGCAGTCCTGGAAGTCCCTGTTGCCATTGTCAACTGAATCCCACCAGTCATTAGGTGAGGACCCACCCTGATTCAAGCCATTCCCAGCTTGGTCCCTCCCAGCCCCAAGCCTCGGTAAGTTAAGGGACTGCCTCCTTTTCAACTCCCCCCACCCACCTATCTCCCCCCATCTCTGCGCTTTTGGCCAGCCTGCACAGCGGCACTTGGTGTCACTGGGGCTGAAGTAGAGGCTTGGGGCCTTCAGCAGTCTCAGCCAGCTGGCACCACCCCTGGGCCTCTACTTCAGCCCCAGTGCAGCTGGCACTGCCAAGAAGTGCTGCCTTGAGCCCTGCGCTGCAGCCAATCAACCCAGCATCAAGCCCCAGCTGCCCCTGCCACCCTGCCACACCCAGCTGACGTTTGCTGTCTTCCTCCTGCTGCTGATGAGGCATGCCCTGGCTCTATACAAGACAGCTGCTGGCCGCAACAGGTCATCTTCTCGAGGCTGTTCACACCATTCTCCAAATAGTGCACACCATTCCTGCAACACTTCAGAAAGTTACTAAGGCACGCACAATTTGGAGAACACTGGTGCACCACTGGCTGGCTGCAGGGCTTGAGGTGGCACTCTTCAGCAACAGCACTGGGACTGAAGTAGAGGCCCGGGGGTGGTGGTGGCCAGCTGAAACTGCTGAAGCCCTAGCACCAGTGCCGAGAAGTGCCACTCTGCAGGGCGGCCAAAAGGGCAGAGATGGGGGGGACATAGGCAGACAGGGGAGCTGAAGCACCCATTGTTCTAAGTGCAGGCAGGCTGCCAAGTACCCAAAATTTGATCACATGACCACAGGGGCACTGCAACAGCCGTAATTTCAGGGACTGGGTGTAAGTACCATTCATTCAGCACCACAACTTTGAACGGTCATTGAACAAATGGTTGTGAAGCAAGAACTACCTGTATTTTCTTTTTATCATTTTGATGAACTATAACAACCTTGTAATAATATCTGTAGTCTGGCATTTCAAATAAAGTGTGGCATTCTAACTTTTCTAGTGGTCAGTCTCATCTATTCTTTCACAGTCAGGATCTAATTATAACCCACTAAAACATCTTTACTATAAGATGGTGAAGGGTTGCAAAACTAATCTATGTATTTCCAAATGCAACAGCAATGTTAAAATCCGGACCAAAGACCTACCCATCTCTACGCATCCTTCGAGTTAGGTCATCACATCGCCGTTTTGTCTCCACAAAGATAATAGTCTTATTTTCTTTTTCAGCCATGATTTCTTCCATCAGCTGTATTAATCTTTTAAACAAGTATAAACAACAAACAAGATCATACTGTTTCATTCTTTTTCCGTATATTCCATTCTGTGCACACCTCTACAAGTAGTAAATTATAATTCGCTACAATATTGTAAAAGGTGAATCAAAGCTTCTCTCTGCCCCCCACCATTCTTTTGACAGAAAAAAAATCTGGATTTAGGTGTCTGGCTTGAGCTACTATTAAAATATCTAAACAGATGGCATCGATTTAATGGTTTTCTTAAGAGGGCTTTAAAATCCATTTAAGATAAAAAAAGGCAGAATAAAAATATAAAAAAGACTTTATAAGTTTGCCTGTGTAGCTGAACCATCTCAGCTCATCATAAAAATGCTAGTCTTAAAAAAATCTATTCTAAGCAAGATAAAAATTGAGAATATAACAGCATCCATACTTATGATCCTTCTCGCTCTCCATGCACACATCCACTATCTGTAGGATATTATGATTGGCGCTCAGCTCTAGGTTCCCCACATTGATCTGGACATAGTCATGCAGGAAGTCCTCAGCCAGCTGGCGCACCTCTTTTGGCCAAGTGGCACTCCACATGAGCGTCTGCCTGTCAGGCTGAAAGAAGAAGTGTGTTATCTGGAAGGTAATCTTTAAATGAGAATTCAAGAAAAACTTAAACTGTATTAAGGATTACTGACCCGTATCTGATCAACAATTTTACGAATCTGAGGTTCAAAGCCCATATCCAGCATTCTATCAGCTTCATCCAGCACAAGATAGGTACAGCGGCGAAGATTAGTTTTCCCTGCTTCCAGGAAATCAATTAAACGACCAGGTGTAGCAATACAAATTTCAACACCTTCCAAAGAATGGAATGAATGGAGAAAGAGAGTATAAAAAGTCAGGCAATAATCTAACAGTCCCTAACCAACAAAACGTGCTGTGAAAACACATGTACCTCTTCTAGACCATGTCATGGATATATTGTACAACTTCAGTTTATAATAGCAAACAGACTATAACAATTCTTACCTTGTGCAAAAGCAATTTATTTAATGAAAATAAAACACCATCTTCCATATCATGGCTCCTTTTTAGAAAATAGTACGTATCTAAGAAAAGCCTCACTAGAGTTGCACATGCATATGTCTGTTTTGTGCATACACATGCATAAACACATTCACAAGCAAGCACACTAAATTCACAATCATTGACAAATCATCTTTAGCCTGTTTATTAATTTGTTCCATTTTCTTCCAATGCAAAATTTCTATTGGTTATTTTAACGATTATTTTAATAAAGCAAGTTAGATCATGACAATCACCCTTTAATACGTGAGTCCACCATAATTACCTCTTTCTAAGTCTCTAATTTGGGGACCTTTGGGTGCTCCTCCATATATACAGGTACTCTTCAGTCTTGAACATTTACCATAATCATCAGCTACTTGTTGGACCTGCTGGGCCAATTCTCGGGTAGGAGCTAAAACTAAACACTGAGAAGAAACCAACCAGAACACTGAGTGACACACTTACATTTTTGGTGTTTGTGCTTAAATTTCAGAAGCAGAGCTTACAGAACTGCTATCTCCAATTTATCTAAGACCCATAGCTGTAACATGATAAAGAAGTGTGTAACCATGCACATCAATAATAATAATACTCACAATGGGACCATCTCCTCTTTCCAAATATGGCTGGTGGTTTATATGAACAATTGCAGGTAGCAAATACTGAAAACACAGAGAAACATATTTCAGTTATGACAGCTGATTAAGACAATAGCTGATTAGTTGTTTTAAATCGTTTGTACATCCATTCTTACATTCTCCATTAAACAGCAAGAAGACATTAGAAGCTAAAAATAAAATTAAATGGAGAAAGATCTGGAGTAGGTATGGCAATAGTAAGAGTATGATTTAAAACTGCAGTTTACAGCTCCTACCAGTTTAAGTCTCAGAGGGATATAATGTAAATAGGATAGGAAGAGTAATAATGCTCTAAGTTCCAATGGGACAACAATTTTTATGCTCCTTGTTCCTTAAGAAATGCTGCACTGATTTAAGTGACTGTGTGAAGTTATGCATTCGTTTATTACATTCAGGGAGAAAGACAGGAGTAGCATCAGATCCTTCAGCCCAAAGAAATTAAAACATACTAGTAAGATTGATGTGGTCTGACCTGCCACGATGGCTAACAGTACAGCACATATGATGAATGCCACCAGCCATGTAAATATTCCCTTAAGGTACCATTTTTTACAATTCATCCACTTCAGTACTATTTTCACACACCTAGAAATCTTGTATTCATGAGAAATGAATGAGTGCTTTCCCCATCCCTAGAAAGTATCTCCCATAATTCACAATATTCCCAAGTAAGAATTTAGCTTCTCCCAGCCTAACACTGAAATCCTACAATCACTTATCTCAGAATAAGTTTCAATGATCTAAATGGGATATACTACTTAGTAAGTATGTAAATAATTAAGTTTTATGATGTAATATATGAAAATGCAAGCCAAATACAAGCTTTCATATTCATTTTATTTGTAGATATATAAATATGTTTTTATATAAAGTTAAAAGATAGTATAAAATTTTGATGAATGGATGCAAATTAATTTCATACTAGGCCTTGGAATACTCATTCAGTGTGTTTATAGAACAGTCTTTACCAGATAATTAAAGAGCTAGCTCTGTATCTATATATACCAACTTTAACTAGTTTTATGTAATCCTTTGTGTATGTGTGGGGGGCTTAGTATCTTATGGAAAAGCAGCTCATTTGGTGAACTCAGCCATAAAATTTGTAGAGGGGTGCTTAGGATGCTTGAGTGAGCATGGTGGGAAAGAAGACTGTATAAAAGATTAACCCCAAAATGGCAGTCTTGAAAACACAACTTTGCTATTTTGCAATCAGATCCTTTCAAATATTCTGACAGTTCCAAACCCAGGAACTGGATTTCCAACTAGATGCTTGTGATTGGACTTTTTAAGTCCTCATGTTTCTGCTGCTATTGGGTCAGCCTGGATGGGATGATCTGGAAGGTGGAATGCTGAGAAAAGCAGAAGATGGCTCTGTGAAGATGGTTCTATGACTTTCTTGGTCCAAATACTGTTGCTAAACAGGACCAAGAGGAATCCTTTGATTGACTGCACCTGCTTCCCATTACTACTAAATATTTGTAGTTGCTTGCCTTTGAGGCAATCCCCTCCACACTTCATTCTACCCTAGTATTTTTTTTAACAGTACTTGTGCTTTAGTTTTAATGCAGGATAGTGGGTTGGCGAGCAAAGGAATTTTCCTGCTGTTCAAATGGTCCCCTTTTAAAGTTTAAAACAAGATCTCCCATCCCTCACCTCAAATAAGGAATGCTTATCCATTCCTCTGATTAGGTTATGTATACTAGTACAGAGCACCACTGTGCTGTTTGCTATATGACATATATCCACACATGATATAGTGCAAGTCTGAAGATTCCACTTGGGATTTCTGACAATTTTTTGTGCTCTAACTTGCACTGCACAACGCTTTTGCCGGCTCAGCTCTATATCTGTGCAATTCCTGTCACAACTGGAACTTTTCAGAATGCGTTTAGTAGATCTTGCTCTACTGAGGCAGTACAAATTATAAAAATCATCATGTTCTTGTTTATTCATACAAGATATTAATTGCAGGTAGCAGCATCACTTAGGTAAAAAATTACTTATAAAACAAAATTAAACAAAATAGTAGAAACATACATAGTAAATGAAATTTATACCTGTATGTTTTTGGAAATTGGTGGCTTGCTTATGGTAATAAACTAAATGTTGGCTGCTACTAAAGAATGTTTGATTAGAGAAACTAGCCCTCTCATTCTCTCTTATCCTGTGTTTGCTGACACTCCGAGGGTTCATTTTAAAAAGTTAAGAATCCAGATTTTCTGATAGATTAATGCATTTTCCCTATCCCAATGCTTTCCTATAAGGTCTTTTTCATAAACATTTTTAGAAACCATCCTTTTGACGAAGTTCTGCAAATTGGCTGGCTAGTAGTAAGCAGCACTGACTGCCACGCCACCTAGTGTTGCGGGCCTGGGGTACAAACAACAGAGCCAATATCTGACCACAAGTTCCCATTGTTTCCTATAGCATAGCTATTGGAACACCAAGATGATTTGTTCCAAGCTTAAAGAAATTAAATTTTCTATTTTGTTCATGAATTAATTACAGTCTACCTGAACAAAACACTATAAAAACACTTTAACAGTTCCAAAGACAAAAGAAAACCCAAAGAAATGGGAAAATACATACTGCCAATGTTTTCCCAGAGCCAGTCTGTGCAATGCCCACCATATCACGCCCACTAAGGGCCAAGGGAAAGCCCTGACACTGAATTGGAGTTGGTTCAGTAAAATGCTGGTCCATCAAGACATCCATTACGTATTCTAAAAATTAACACAGAATAAAAATACAAAAATGAAGAGCATGGTATCTATATTACAAATGTAATATAAGTAATGCTCGTACTGAAATAAATCTAGATTATAGCATTAATTTCAGAGGGCAGCTTCCCCAAAACTCTATGTCATTAAGCTCATTTTCTGGAACTAAATACATCCAGTCAGACGATGCCATTTAAGATATCCGCCCATCTTCCAACACTGTTGTTTTAGGCACAGCAGAATACTCACGTGGAAAGTTACATTGATGAAAGGCAAATACAGGCTTGGGGCAGCCATCTGACCCTCTAACAGTAATCTCTTTCTTTCTTCTCAACTCTTCAACTTCATACTATTTAGAGTGAAAATTGCAAGTAAACTTCGTGAAAACAGAAATTATTTAATGTTCCTTTATTATTAGCAATCACTGAACATGAACTTTCATTCCTTTCACTGCAAATAATCACTCTCTCTCTGTACTCTCCATAAATATTCTAAGGTCTTTTTTTGTTCTACTAATTATTTTGACAGAGAACTATCTCCTTTTATTAACTTCATTTTTGAGAACTTATCAAAATGTACAAGGAAATACAGTTAGGAATTCATATTCAAAACCCTCCCCATTTAGCAGTTACCAAATTTCATGCATTTAGACAGTGTAACTTCTGGGAATATAATCTTGTATGTGCAGATGAGCATATATATACACAAACACACATTCTCTTTCTTTCTTCAGGTTTGCCATCCAAAATATTTTAAGTAACTCTACAGCAAAAACTTTCAACAAGCTATGTATATTTTGTATGCTCTTTAACATGAAAAGTGAACTACTCATTTCCACAGGTATCAGCTAATCAGATATATGAATTAACATCTAAAACTGTTTATCTGTAAAAGTTTTAACCTGTATTAAATTAGTACAGCAAATTGTTCTCAATCTTCCCTGAAGATGTTGCATCTGATTAGCAATATTGTGATTTATACAGTTGTATAAACATTCTAAAATGGAAGAAACCAATCCAAGCTTAACGTAAGTCCAACAAACTCAAAATGGCCTTTTGCCAACCACGCCCAAGTATTTTGAGCTTGGAATGCTTCTACTCTGGTCAGAACAACACTAGAAACTTTCCTGCAAGTTAGGAAATAGCAGCTAGAAAAAAGGAGCACATCTGGAGACTCAGTTGAGCAACAAGATTCCAAAGCCACCTCTGTTTTGCTGCTTAGCTGCTTCCTGTTGTCTAGATAGTTAGCAGGAATAAGGAACAGAAGGAAAAAACTACAGGCTACTAGCATGAAAGCCAAATAAATGCTTTACTTCTTGAAATTTTATTGGGATATATGTATTAGTGAGAAACAGTGGGTGGCTTTTGTGTGTTTTTATTTTATGTAACATTTAATTTAAATATAATCTCAAAGAGAGAGTAAGAAGGAAATAAAGAATGTGAGATACTAGTAATTCTATTTTAAGGGGCTTCTGCTTTTCCTGCCTTCAAACTGTTGCCCACAAAACTTTACACCTAGAATAGGCAAATTAGTGTGTGTGTGTTTTTTTAAAGGGCTGCCAGATCTGGGCTGCAAAAATTTCATTTGCGGTATTTCTTTTCTGCCACCTAGTGGCATCCAAATTCCTGCATCCTACGCTTGACAGCCCCAGATCAAAAATGCATTGATAAATGGTGGCAATTCCAGTCATTTTCATTGCCAGAGCATTTGGAGGTATTAAAACTAGAGCAGTTTACAAATAAGTCAGAGTGAAAGAAAAGACAGAACTTACAGGAGTGAGTCTTGCTACTTCCGGATGTTCAACATAAAAGTTTTTCTCAAATTTGGGCAATTCATTCAAATCCCACTTCTTCTTACGCAAACGTTCTCCTGGATTTCCAAACTTTTTAGGAGGCAGAGGGCTACCAAACCTTAAAGGATTAGACAGAAATGATTACATGGGGGCGGGGGGGAGGGTCCTCAAGTTGAAATAGCATTATTTTATGAAAAATAAAAGTGTTGCCAAATTACTTATGCTGAAAAGCATTCAATAGCAAGGGTAATAAATGTTTATTCTACATAATACGCCAGATCTAAATTAAGCCATGCTTAAATTAGACCCACTGAAATGAATGGGACAAATCAGTCATGACTGAAAAAAATCATATTCGTTTCATTGAATCCAGACCAAAAAATCATATTCGTTTTTGAATCCAGACCAAGTCTGGATTCAAAAACATTTATATACAGGAAACAAGCAAAAACTATTGCTAATAATTGGTTTGAACAAAGTGTTTTGGAAAGTAATATTAAGAAGTGTTGAAAAATATGCATAAATGTATTATTTATATGTACTAACATTTTCCAGTGGAAATGACAAAAGAGGGCAGATTTTCAAAAGTTTTACATAAAAATAGAGAAAAATGTAACTTTGCAATCAATCTTCTACTTAAGAGTAGCAAACTATGAAAAAAACATACATTAGAATGCAGTTTTAACTGCAACACCTAACATCAACAAAGCCATACAGAAACTAACCACAGGAAACTAAGCGTGGTAACCAGTAGGAAATCCACTATGTTCAGTGAGGTTTGTTCCTATATATTGCTAAAGACAATGAGAAATATATATTAATGAACATAGTTAAACATGTATTGGTAAAATACAGCAGTAACATGCTCCTCGAAAATTACTTTGTAGTGCTCACACACCTTTCTGCATTTCAGGAAAATATCGGACTTTTCAGGTTCTTCACTTAAAGGTAGGAGATCTGTTGCTCAACTAGTCTGACCTTGCCAGTTAAGGCTGCTAAGAGTTATTCTCCTTATCTCAATACTTAACTCCACTTAATAAACAAAAAGCAGTTTGATTCTTGCTCTTGTGAGCTACAGTGAAAGCACACTTATTCTGGAGCAAGCCCTAATGTATACAATTAATATGATTCCTGCGTAAGTACACTTAGGATTGCTTTAGCAGAGTGCTTCCATTCAATATAAGATGCATTTTAATTATCAGTCATACTATATCAACAAATATCTCCCACATTTTTAAGATTTATGTCAATCTATATGGGTAACAGTGCAATAATGGTAGTACTGTAGCTCCCTCAGAATCACCCAGCACAATAAACATCTCTCAAAATAATAATTCATGTAGCTTCTCATATGGTATGGAACTAATCCCTGGGACTGCCCAGTAAAATGCCCAATATTCCCAACTTTCTCCTAATTAAATACTAATCCAAAATATGTTTACTTGAATGTTAACTTCCCTTAATTTTATCAGAATGTATACGTGTTCTTAAGTAAAATAAGTTTGGCATTAATTGGTCATTTACAATCTCTACGGTGTTAAAGGCTCTCCTGGTCCGACTTGATCTCTCAGTGGCCTTCAACACTATACACCATATCCTTCTAGATACTGTTGGCAAGCATTTGGGATTGGTACCACTTTTTTACAATGGTTCCACTACCTCCACAGCAGACAATATTTGGTATTTGTGAAAGATGAAGTGGTCAAGCCTCTGGTTGTTCCTATGCAATATGCCACAGAGCTCAGCTCCATCTTCCAGAAAGTTTTAATATTTATATGAGCAGAATTAGTCTGAGATGACATATTATCATTATGCTGATGATATCAGCTATATTTCTCCATCTCAGGGCCAGAATTAAATGGGCTGAAATTGAATGCCAGTAACCAGAGTTACTGATTGTCTGGAAGTAACCTGGCTCCATGCTGGTTACTACAGTTGCTCTGAAGGGAATCACACTCTCCCTAAAGGAACAAATCGGGGTTTCTCCTGGACTCATGAATTTTGTGGGAGAAGCATATGGAGATGGTGGCAATGGAAGCTTTTGTCCAACTTTTGACTGTTTCAGTTGCATTATTTGGCAGAGTATACCTTGATGACAGTTGTTCAGGCACTCATAACCTTGAGAATGAATTATTGTAATGAACTGTACTTCATGCTGCCACTGTAGGCAACACAGAGCAGCATACAAATTTTTTAAGTAGGCAGTACAGTAAGACTACCATTACAAATAAAAACTTGCCAATAATATGGACAGAAGCAAAGAAAAATCATATTAAAATAATACTTCTTCCTATTTTAGCTTATTAATCCAAAACAGCCACTCTGATTCAGCAGAGTTAGTAATTATTGTACTGATCCTATTCAACTGGAGAGGAAGAGACACAGGGTATCCGTTATCAGAAGAAAAGAGAAGTGAATATACAGCCTATAAGGGTTAGAGCCCATGCCTAGTCACCTATGACAATGTAATAACAGCCCTCTGCTCAAAAGGAAAGAAAATGCTGGAAGGCAAACGGAGCAAAATCGGTCCGCGGGGCGCCTAGTTATCTTCTTCCAAAGCCAAGCACTTCCGTCTCCACCTCCTCCTGGGCCATTAATTTGGCACCTCCCAGCCAAACGTTCACCTCCATATTGTGACGCCATCTTTCAACCACCCGCATAAATTTTTTCGGCAAAGCTTCCGTAACCTTAGAAATATGAGAAAGAAACGCAACCCAGAGAATGAGCCTTTTTTCCTCACGAGAAAAGGTCCCTCTGTTAAAGTGCTGTTTTCCACGCGACATAAAAGCCCAAACCTTGCAAACTGGCAGCCCTCATCCATTATAGTAGCTCTCCGCACAGCCTAATATTGAACACATTAATTGAAAAGTCCCGGTGAGTTCCGAGGAACTTGCTCCCAACTTCGCCCTTTCCTCATTTCGACAAAATGGCAGAACCCCACCCCATTTCTTGGTGTCCTTCGGCGCTTTAATAACTACGACGAAGGCAAAAATTCAGCACGATCAGCACTCAGGCAATGATGGCGATGCTGTACCCGAAGTATTTCTGCTCGCCATGCAGCAGAAAAGAACACTCACGGGGCGGGGGCGGCGGCGGCGGCGGGGGAGAGATACGACAAACCCTTGAAAGAAACCCGGTTCCCTCCTCCAGATCGTCCTTACCCGCCGCGGTCACGATCGCGGCCTCGGTCACCGAAGCCTCGCATCCTCCCAAGCAGAAAAAAGGACCCTTGTGCGGAACTATGTGAAGGGTGGCGCTGAAAGGCCCAACCGCGCCTGCTCTGAACTTTACTGCTGCTCTGTGGCTATAAAAACAACTCTTGGGACTTAATTTCCCTGGGTAGACAGCCGGCGGGGCGTTTTCTGGAGCCTCTGAGAGCCGTATCGCGTCAGGAACCGTTTGGCGCTGGTTGAAAAGCGAATCAGCCTTTCTTCTCCGGCCTCCTGACACAAAATGGCCGCCGTCACCCTGGTTTGCCGCCTCTTACGCTATCGGCCGGCCCGGCTGTTGCGTAAGATACGTCTCTTGAATCGCCGAGGACAGAGATAGGATTTCTCTACGCTTATTCTCGAGCAGTGCTTTAAGAAGATTTCGCTAGGCTGTGCCGTACGGAACGTACGATGCTGTCTAAGAACTCTTTACGTGAAGAGACTTTTTGTCTATTCTCGAAACACATGTACGCGAAGTTTCTGCGCTAGCAACCTTAAAGAAAAGCAATGAAATACGGAAGTGGTAGTCCTTTGGATTTCCGCTGCCATCTCTTAGTTCAGTGCCACATTTTGAGTGGAAAAATTAGTCACCCATTTTGCGTAGAAACTGCCGAATTATGTGTACTCTGTAGCGTGGGGAGCTTAGAAATCAAGCCTATCAGCTGTACTGAAAGAAAATGAGTGAGACAAATAGTTCCAGTATCTATAACACAGAATTGGTTTCCCCAATAACTGCCTTCTTTTCATGTTTCAAAATACAGAATATTGTCTCCTACAGTTCAGCTTACTTTGCTAATTGAAAGCTGTTACTTTAGAACAATATAAAGATGGTGATTACCACTCTACTATGGCAGGGCTGATCCCAGGGAGGGTTTTATCCCTCCTCTCCCAGAAGTCCTTTCATTTTCACATGACCTGACCTACTACCCTGCCTTGGCAGTTAGTGCTGCCATTATCTCTACCTGGCATCCTCTTTCTTAACAATGTGTGGGGGATAGAGATCCCCCAGCAATGCCATGGTAGCTACACACTTTCTATGGTATCAAAGACAGTACGGTATGCCTTTCCTATCAATTACTGAAGTACATAAGCAAAAGGATAGGGGCGGGGGGAGGAAACTTGGTGCCCTCTCCGTATGTGGAACTCTCCCATTAGTCCAGCCAGTATGGCCATGGCAAGAGATTGTGCCAGTTATGGTCCAAAACATCTGGCAGGCACTAGATAGGCTCCTAATGCCATAAACATTTGGTTGTCTAATGTGAGCACTTAACTAGATAATGGTCTTGAGGTTTTATCTTAGATGTTCTGATAACCATAGTTTAAACAATCATGTTGTCTGCTGCAATGAATTTACAAATGGAAGTGGGTGCTTTCAACTTCTGACTGCTGCATTAGAATATGAAAAGGGAGGTGCTCAGTCTGGAGGGTCATGTACTTCCAGAACTTCCACTATGTTCAGAATGCTCAGTGTTAATTTCTGGTGAGTGGCACTATAAAAGAATAACAGGTCCATATATGAATTCGCTTCAACAGAAAAGAGGAAAATAATAAGCCACAAAACACTTATTTAGATTTTTGTGGCTTATTACACATCCACAAATGGAATAGACAATATAATTTGCTTTCAAACAGAAAAAAGAGGCAATGATTTTACATGAAGTAGATGTATAGACATTTTAATTACAATTAAGCAAAATGCTTAAACTTTTCAGACAATGAATATTGCTTGAGTAAAACCAATTTCCATTTTTTCATTTGAGCCTACTTTATCTAGAAACTCTTATCTAAAGAGTTGACTAATTTACTTTTAAAATGATGGTCAATCGTTTTCAGTTACAGTTCCTATATTCATTCTACCCTATATGTTAAAACTAAAATTAATACACTAAAGGTTCTTGAAGTATTTAAGAATCCTTAAAGTATTTTGAGATGCTTTCTATAAGCCTTGATTCTCATGATGACTGGACTTTTTTCAGACTTTTGAAACTGCAGTGCATTGATGCTCTAACTGCACAGAATGAGTGCTGTTATGAAAAAGATGGTTATGCATGATTGACTTGTCCTGTGCACAGAGTAGATATGCCCAGCAATATCAAAAGATCAGAATATTTCCAGCAATCATATTGCTGCCTGTCTATTTTGAATTTTCTAAATTTGGAACAAGAAACATAAGTAACTAGGAACTGAGTAACTTTTGCTATAGTTTTGATGGGAGTCTCTCAGTTGTTTATTGCTAAAGTCAGCCTACTCTTTTGCATCTCCTATTCCTCCAGCAGTTATTGCAAATGTGGCTTCATTTTCAGGCATTTCAGGACTGAAAAAAAAAAAGAAATAAAAAATTTAATTCCTTTACATTTCTTTAGGGGTCATGTAAATAAATTGAGAGATACTATGCATACATTACAGAATGTATGTACAGGCTGCAGAAATCCAAATAAACACGAGATGGGAGCAAAGAGTCTTCTGTATCTTTTTGTCCCCATATGGGGACATATGGTTGCTAAATTTTACATACACACACACACGCATACATGCATACATACATACATTCTGGTGGGATTTTTGTCCCCATATACTGGTGGGATTTTTTCAGCCCAGATCTTGTAACTCTATACATTATAGTTGCTGTTACTTACCATCAAAAAGTAATGTAGACACTTTCATTTAGCTTTTCTCACTGAAGAAATATTATATTTTATATCTCATTTGACAGAGTAAAAGCAATTGCTATGCACTGAGAGCCATTTTGGAGATCCTGTTAGGCAGGTCAGTGATAAAAGGATTGCAGCAGATGTTACTTTATATCATGCCCCCATCTACAGGGTTTTACATTACTTTCACATAAATCCCTTTGGGGGGGATTTCTCTATGTTTCTCTAAGTTTCTCTATTTTTACATAGTAATTATGCCGGGTGCTGTTTTCAGTTACATTGAGCACCAGGAGTTTAGATGACCAGTTTCATCTTTGAAACCATGATCAGTTTTCATCCTATTTTGGGCTTGTCAAATATAAGTAGCCTGTCCCTACTCTTATCTATCTATCTATCTATCTATCTATCTATCTATCTATCTATCTATCTATCAAATTTATCGCCGCCATCTCACAAAAGGGACTCTGGGCAGTTTACAATAAAACTTATGGGATATACAAGATATACACTGTGTAAAAATAGAGAATGTGGACCTGAAGGTTAATTATTATGTGATAACAACAGTACATGATGAAAGTAAAATGTGTGAAAATAAATGGAATGCTTAGCAAATAGTTTAAAATTGACCAGGGAATAAAACAAGGATGTGTAATGTCCTCTTGGTTCTTTAATATTTACAATATAGATAAATGCATAAAAAATACTTGTGATAATGTTAGAGATGTCTTTGTGGGGACATGAAAATGTGTATACTTTTGCATGTAGATAATGCCTTGTTTTTAGTTGATATACAATGAATGTTAGAAAGATTGCATAACACAACTTGAATATTAATGTATCAAGAACTGAGGTACAGTAGTTGGATTTGACAAGTGAAATAGAATGAACAAATGCAAGTTATACATAAATGGAAGGAACTTAGTGTAAGTGGCTGAATGTGTGTACTTAGTATGATGCTTACTAAAGATGGGGAAACTGTGTGCATTTTAAGGTGCGTACTGCCGATAATGGGTAGCATACAGTCTGTTGTGAGGAATGAATACTTGCTGAAAGAAGCAAACATGGATAGCTATATATGTAAGAGCATGCTTCTTTCCACTGTGTAATATGGAAGTAAGAGTTGGAGATGTCAGGAGAAACATAAACATATAATGCAGTAGAAATGGGTTACCAAGAAGTGTGTATTGTAAAACAAGAAGTGATAGGGTCAGGAATAAATGGATAAGACGCAAATGTGTATTGACAGAAGTACACTGAGGTGGTTTGGTCATATTTCTTAATTTTTCAAACATTTAAAAACTAGAAACCAAGTAAAATACAATAATCATATATGCTGAAGTATAGTGTACTGTGCCAGTCAGCTTCCATATTACCTATCATATATCTTGGCAATACGTAATTCTCCTCTTCCCTTCCGCAAACTAATCCTTGTTGTAGAAGCATGAGCAAGGATATGACCCCCAATGGGTTTCTTGGGGTCAGCCTGAAAGCTACATCAAATAAAAACAAGAGTTGTTATATCCAAAGTGGGGAATATGGCCCCAAATTACTGAACATCTTGAAAAATATTAACAAAATCACATTCTTTTAATTTTTATACATCTGTGTGAGTTTGTGTGTATGTGTGTCTATGTCATGCACTGCCTACCGCAGAGTAAAACACTGACGCTGATTCATGCGAAAGCAGGTTCAGGTTTATTTCTTTGCATAGAAACAGTTACGGAAAAAAGCTGAGAGTGAGGAGCGCGCGCCGGTGCGGGGTTTAAATACCCCGCGCCGGTCAGCGCCCCCTCACCCTGGGTTACGTCATCCCCCCTTTGTCCTGCATGCTGTCTTGCCGGTAGGTGAGGGGTTGCGAGGCCCCAGCGGGTGCCCCGGGATCGCCCATCATCGGTTTCCTCATTCAGCCGGTGATTGCTGTCAGCTGGGCGATCTCCGTTGCGCTTGTGCTAACAGCTTGGGTGCGCCTCGCGATCTGCTTGTCCTTTGTCCTTCCTTCTCTCTCTTTTGTGTTTTGATGGCTGCATGCTCCAGCTAGGGTCTGTGGTTTTTGTTGTGCGTGCTAAGCTTATCTTGAGCCCCTTCCTCTGTTACCTCGTTATTGTCATTTGTGCCTTTGTGCTGATGTCTTCAGCTCAACGGCACTCATGACATACTGCCCCCTGTCCGAATAGTGCCCCCTCCCGGCCTGCCGGTTTTTTACCAGGTGAGCTGTCAAAATGGTTTTTTTTTTTTTTAAATTTTCCGCCGGAGTGATTTCGCCCCTCCCTTTGTTCCGCCTTCTACCTTGTGTCCATCTAGGGTGTGTTCCCAGTGCGCATGCCCCGGCCACACCCTGGGCGTGCGCATGCTCCAGCCACACCCTGCTTGTTTGGCGCAGTTCGGTGAGGAGAGAGGCGTGGCTGGTCGGGTTCTTTTCAGCTCCAGGTAGGGCCCTTATATTTTTTCCCAGTGCGTCGTTTTTGTTATGTGTGCATCCTGGGCATTCCCCCCAGGCATGCATAGGTGACCAATGTCACTCCCCCGTGGGCCTGGGGCGGGGGAAGGGTGAGTCCCGGGGGGAGGGAGGTCTACCCAAGTCGCGGGCTTGGGGGGCCCTTTCCCTTGGGGGCGCAGTTGGCGGGGGGGGGCCTGCGGGGAAAAGGGTGTTCAGGGGCCGGTTCGGCTTGTCGCCCCTTTGGTTTGTCGGGGTACGTCTGGTGGAATGCCCGGGTCAGGTCTGGCGCCTTGACGTGTTGCGCCGCCACCCATTCTGGGTGGGGGAAGTGTTTCCACCTTACTAGATAGTGTAATATTCCCCGTTGACGGCGAGAGTCGAGTATGTCTCTTACGTCGAAATGTTGTTGGCCGTCAATCATCACTGGGGAGGGCGGTGGCGTGGTCGGGTGCCATCGAGAGGTGGTTGCAGGTTTCAGGAGGCTGGTGTGAAATACCGGGTGGAGTCTCCGTAGATTGTGCGGCAGGTCCAGGCGTATTGCCACCGGGTTCACTATTTGGGTTACCCGAAGCGGCCCGATATACTTAGGCCCCAGTTTTTTCGAGGGTTGCGGTGACTTCAGGAATTTGGTGGATAGGTAGACCATATCCCCTGCCTGGAACGTCGGTTGCTGGCGCCGGTGCTTGTCGGCCTGCTCTTTGTAGGCCGCCTGTGCTTCCTTCAGCGCTGCCGTGATTATTGGCCACGATTCCGCAATCTTCCGTCCCCAGTCACTAGCATCCACTTGGGGTCCCGGGGGTTGTGGTAGCTCCGGTATGGGGACAAAGTCGCGCCCCGAGACTACTTCGAACGGGGTTTTCCCCGTGCTCGTGTGGACGGCGTTATTATATGCGACTTCTGCGAACGGGAGCAGTTCGACCCAGTCGTCTTGGTGGTAGTTTGTGTATGAGCGTATGAATTGTTCTAGGGTGGCATTGAGGACCTCTGTGGCTCCGTCCGTCTGGGGGTGCCAGGCAGTGGATAGGGCCTGTTGGGTCCCCATCAGCTTTAGGAAGGCCCGCCAGAATTTAGAAGTGAATTGTGTGCCCCTGTCGGTCACCACACGTGCGGGACATCCGTGTAACCTGTACACGTGTATCAGGAAGAGTTTGGCTAGTTGTTGGGCGGACGGGACCGATGAGCAGGGGATGAAGTGGGCTTGTTTCGAAAAGTAGTCTTTCACCACCCAAATGGCCGTTTTCTTCTGGCTGGGTGGGAGATCTACTATGAAATCCATGGAGATTTCCTCCCATGGGCGGGAGGGCTCCGCCACCTTTTGTAAAAGTCCCTGGGGCTTACCTGGTGCCCGTTTGGCCCTGGCGCATGTCGGGCAGGAGGCTACATAGGCTTTCACGTCCCGTCTCAGCGCGGGCCACCAGAATTGGCGTCGTGTGAGGTGCAGGGTCTTCAGGAACCCGAAGTGTCCCGCTTGCTTGGCGTCATGGGATCTGCGCAAGATCGCCTGGCGTTGCGAGTCTGGGACATATATTCTGCCTTCCCCCCATGCCAGGTCCTGTGCCATCGTCACCTTGTCGGGGTTTGCTAGGAGCCAAGGGTCGGTTTTGAGGGCGGCAGTGAGGTCTGCGCGTATCCCCCCTGGCAGTTGTGGTTGGCGCCGTCTGGTTACTGGTTGCCCCGTCGTCGGTTGTGCCGTGGGGTTGGGCTGCTTCCGAGCGCCGCTCCGGGTGGTCACCGCCATCCCCAGCTGGGAAGCGGACTGTCCCGATCATATCTGGGGCGGGCTCCTCGTCTTGGGGCAGTCGGGAGAGGGCGTCAGCTAGGAAGTTCTTTTTGCCCGGCATAAACTTCAGCTGAAAGTTGAAGCGGCTGAAGAATTGGGCCCATCTGACCTGTTTTGGGCTGAGGCGTCTGGGCGTTCGGAGGGCCTCGAGGTTCCGGTGGTCAGTCCAGACCTCGAATGGTTGGGTGGCTCCCTCCAGTAGGCGCCTCCATGTTTCCAACGCCGATTTCACCGCGAAGGCTTCCTTCTCCCAGACGTTCCAGCGCCTTTCTGTCTCAGAGAATTTCTTCGACAGGTAGGCGCATGGTTTTAGGACTCCTGTGGGGTCTTTTTGGAGTAGGATGGCCCCCAGGGAGAAGTCTGAGGCGTCGGCTTGGACCACGAACGGCCGTTCTGGGTCCGGGTGCGCGAGGATTGGCTCCGTGGTGAACAGCGCTTTCAGCCTGTTGAATGCGGTTTGGCACGCGGGAGTCCAATTCAGTACTGTGCCCGGGTTCTTGGCGCGTCGTGTGTCCCCCACCCCTTTAGTCTTGAGGAGGTCTGTTAGGGGGAGGGCTATCTCCGCGAACCCCCGGGCGAATGACCTGTAAAAATTCGCGAAGCCGAGGAAGCTCTGGAGTTGGCGCCTGTTACGGGGGCGTTCCCAGTTCACCACCGCCTCGACTTTTGCGGGGTCCATCTCTATGCCTTCCCCGGAGATTCGGTACCCCAGGTAGTCTAGGCGTGCTTTATGGAATTCGCACTTTGAGGGTTTGGCATAGAGTTTCGCCCGTTTTAGCTTGTCGAGGACTTGTCTGACTAGGGTCACGTGTTCCTCGTGCGTTTTGGAGTAGATAAGGACGTCGTCTATGTAGACCAGGACCCCTTTGAACAGGTGCTCATGCAGAACCTCATTGATGAGCTGCATGAATACCCCCGGGGCCCCTGCTAGTCCGAATGGCAGCACTTTGTACTGGAAGGCGCCTAGGGGGCAGTTGAACGCCGTTTTCCATTTGTCCCCTTCCCTGATTCGGATTCGGTAGTACGCCTCGCGCAGGTCCAGTTTGGAGAATACTCTGCCCGTGGATAGGTGGGCGAGCATGTCTTTTACGAGGGGTAAAGGGTATTTATTGGATAGGGAAGCTGCATTGAGGCCCCGGTAGTCGGTGCAGAGCCATAGGGTGCCGTCCTTTTTCTCTCGAAATAGGACGGGTGCTCCGACCGGTGAGCATGCCGGCTCTATGAATCCCCTCTCTAGGTTTTTGTCGATGAACCCCCGGAGGGTTGCCATCTCCTTCGGGGTCATCGAGTAAATCTTCGGCCTAGGTAAGGGGACATCGGGCAGCAGGTCAATCCTGCAGTCCGTCTTGCGGTGGGGGGGTAGTTGATCAGCTTCCGCCTCTCCGAAGACCTCCGAGAAGTCAGCGTATTGCTCCGGTAGGTCTTCTGGTGTGGTTGTGTTGTCCTGGGTTGCCGCCTCTGCTCGTCCTACCGTGGGGTTGGTCCTGCCCGCTGGGACTGGCGCCCGGTACTCGCCGTCGTCGAATCGGAAGGTGCGGGTCGCCCAGTCGATGCGCGGGTTGTTTGTTGCGAGCCATGGTATCCCCAAGACTACGATGGGCCGTCCTATGTGGGTTACCACGAACGATGTTCGTTCGGTGTGGGTACCCATTTGTAGGGTAACCGGCTCGGTCTGCATCGTGGCTGGTGTCCCTCCCACTGTTGAGCCGTCCAGCTGGTGAAATGCCAGCGGTGTGGGGAGGGGGAGGCAGCGTAGGGCGAGTTTTGCGACTATGTCGGGGTGGATCAGGTTTTTCGAGCACCCCGAGTCCACTAGTGCCGCGGCCGTGGTGGCTCTGTTGCTCCCAGAGAGCTTGATTGCCGCCATTATTACGGCGTTTTCGCCGCTCTGTCGAAGTGGTCCGCGCCTCCGTCCCACCACCTGCCTCGCGGCGCGTTTTAGGGCAGGCGGGGAGCGTTTCCCGCCGGCTGGTCTGGGTCTACGGCGTCCTCTCCCCCCCAGTAAGCATCCCAGCCTTCGTCCGGTGTCGCTGTGGCTCCGGTCATTCGGCGGTGGGGGGGTGCCGGCGGGTTGGTTGGTTTGAGGTTAGGTTTCGGTGCGGGTTTAGGAGCGCTCGCTGGGGTTCGGTTGGAGAAGCAATCTGCCGTTTTGTGCCCCATTTTCCCACACCTCCCACAGGGCCTGCGAGTGAATTTCTTCCTTGGGTATGTGGGACCGGCCGTCCCCACATGTGGCGCGGGTACCTTTGGGTAGGTGTTGGTTTTGTCTTCCGTCGTTGCCATTAGGAAGGTGCGGTGCACGTGTTCTGCTTTCCCCGCGAGGTGGATCCAGCCGTGCAGAGTCTCCGGATCGTCCCGGTAGAGAGCCCATTGAAGTACTTCACGGTTGAGCCCCCTTTTAAACATTTCTAGCAGGGTGGTCTCGGACCAGTCGTTGATCTTCCCTGCTAGAGCTTTAAATTCGAGGGCGTAGTCCGGGACAGTGCGCGCGCCCTGTTTGAGGCTTTGGAGTGCGCTTTTGGCCCTCTCTTTGGCTAGTGGGTCCTCAAAGTAGCGCCTCATCTCCGTAATGAAAGCATGGAAGTTAGAGAGGGCGGGGGAGTTGGACTCGTACATTTGGACGTACCAGTCCGCTGCCCGGTCTTGTAGTTTGATCGCCACGGCTGCGATCTTGTCCGCTTCGGAGTTAAAGGAGTGTCCGTGCCGCCCCATGAACCCCCTGGCGTTCGTAATGAAGAACGACAGTTTCGCGGGGTTCCCATCGAAGAAGATGGGGAAGTCCTTTGGGGCCCGGGCGTTCTGGGAGTCCCCTCCTCTCGCTTCCCGACTCCTGGCTTCGTCCGCTTGGGCCGCTTGTTGATTCGCATTCGGCCCCTGGGGGAGCGACGGCCCGCTCGGGGTGTGGGCTTGCACGGGAACGTCGTTGGGCAGCGCCGGGGGCATCAGCGATTGCAGCATGGTTCTGAGGTCCTGTAGCTGGGCCTCCATTGCCGCGAGTCTGGCTTGAGTTTCCCCATCCGAAATCCGCGCCGCAGCTGGGGTCGGGTCTGTCGGGGTGTCCGCCGGGTTGAGCCGCTGGTGGGGTTCAGGCAGTCCCGTCCGCTGGTCCGCTTCCTCCGTTTGGGGGTGCGTCGGCTGGGTTGCCTCTCCGTCCTCCACCATGCTTGCTGTAGTTGGGCTGTCGTTCCATGCCCGTGGCTGGGGTGCGATGTGGGGTGGGGGGGTCTCTGCTGGTCTCGGGAGGTATGTTGCTCCCTCCCGTGGCCGGGTCGCCTCCGCCGCCGTCTCCCTCTGGGGTTGGAGCTGAGGCTCGGGGTGGGCCGGGCGGGTGTCCGTGGCTCCTGGGGTCCGCGGTGCCTCTGGCCTCGATCTGTCCTCCTCCGCTTCTTGCCGTGCGGTTCGCCCGCTTTGGCCGCGACGCGTTGGCCTCATTGCTCGTGGTCTTCTCGCCGTCTATTCCTCCCGCAGCTCGTTGTCCGGTGGGGCTCAGCGAGGCTGAGTTTGTGACTCTCAGCTTTATGTCTTGCACTGCCTACCGCAGAGTAAAACACTGACGCTGATTCATGCGAAAGCAGGTTCAGGTTTATTTCTTTGCATAGAAACAGTTACGGAAAAAAGCTGAGAGTGAGGAGCGCGCGCCGGTGCGGGGTTTAAATACCCCGCACCGGTCAGCGCCCCCTCACCCTGGGTTACGTCATCCCCCCTTTGTCCTGCATGCTGTCTTGCCGGTAGGTGAGGGGTTGCGAGGCCCCAGCGGGTGCCCCGGGATCGCCCATCATCGGTTTCCTCATTCAGCCGGTGATTGCTGTCAGCTGGGCGATCTCCGTTGCGCTTGTGCTAACAGCTTGGGTGCGCCTCGCGATCTGCTTGTCCTTTGTCCTTCCTTCTCTCTCTTTTGTGTTTTGATGGCTGCATGCTCCAGCTAGGGTCTGTGGTTTTTGTTGTGCGTGCTAAGCTTATCTTGAGCCCCTTCCTCTGTTACCTCGTTATTGTCATTTGTGCCGTTGTGCTGATGTCTTCAGCTCAACGGCACTCATGACAGTCTATCCCTTCAAGTCACTGTTGACTCCTGGCAGACTGCCTGGACAAATCCCTGCAGTTTGGTGCCTTAACCATTACACCAAACTGGCACATGCGCTCTCTCTCTCTCTCTCTCCACATATTAATGATTGTTGGCTTTATTGATGTTGGACAAAGAGGGGCATAAACATAAATAAAAAATAATAACCAAGCACTCCTCAGTTTAACTGTAGCACAAAACTCCATCTGAATACAAATGAGAATATGCACAACAAAGCTAATGCTTGAGAAAAGGAAAAGAGAAGGGAGGAGTTCTTGACTCAACACTCATTCCTATTTCTGAAACTATAATTGACTGACCCATCAGCTACTATCTTTATGCAGGGAGCCAGGAAAACATCATTTGCAAGCAAGCTGTAGTAGCAAGCCTTGCTCTAAACTCTTCATGATGTGCAACGGGAAAAGGAGATACGGGTTTCAGTCCCTCTCAGGATCATTGAAAGAGAATCCAACTGGTACCCATCTGAGAATCTCCTAACTCCATTCCAAAAGCAAATACTAGTTTCAGGGTAAGGATTTTCTCCAGACCAGGCAGTAGCAGAAGCAGGTACATTCCTTCTTTGTGCCCAGTTTAGCTCAGTAACTTTCAGCTCATTTTCCCAGATGCTTTTTTAAAATATGCATTTTAAATGTAAAGACACCTTTAAACTATATATCTAGCTTGGACCTTTCTTCATTTTTCCTATCTGAATTGACATTCAGGTGAACTATTTCCCTAGAATCCCTTATTAGTATGGTTCAAAATGAAATTGAGTCTTCTTTGGATCTCTAGGTTACCTTTTTCTGTTGTTTAAGACAATTATTTAAGAAATCCCATTTCTGTGATTTAAGAGTATCATAAGGAAATATTATTAATAATTTGCTTACGTCATAGTTGCTCCTGGATCAGAGGTCATTTGGTTAGTCACAAACACAGCCACATTATATTCTGTAGTAAGAAAGATAGGCCAAAGGATGGGATAGACATAAATGGATAAAAATTATTCTGCTAGTATTCTTTCCACAATCTTTTGTTAAAGCACTTCTTATTTATTTATTTATTTATTTAATTTTTATCCCGCCTTTATTATTTTTATAAATAACTTAAACTATGCCTACAGTATAAAAGTCTCCACAATATTGAAAAATCCTGAAGATCAGTTTTAATAACCCTAACAGACCAATAAAACAATATTATGGAAAGTTTTCTAACTTTCAGATGTATAGACATCAACTCCCAAAATTCCCCATTGCTGAGAATTCTGGGAGTTGAACTATACATGTCTGGAATTTGCCAAGGTTGGGAAACACTAGTAAAAAAAAACAACCCAGCAGTATCAATTTAAAATCCAGATCATTAAAACCAAATTAAAATTAAAAGGTATTGTATAAGTCTAATTAAAAGCCAAATGTCCTTGTGTGGAGTCTAAATACACAGGGGGTACTACTAAAAAGACTCCATCTCTTATGTCTGCCAATCTCACTGGGACTTTCAAAAGAGATAACAGATTACATAAAATCATGTGTTTAAGCTAAACAAGTTTTTTTTACTTCATCTGGGAAATATTCTCCCACCTTCTGATATTTTCTGAAGTCTTGAGAGCATCTGAGCAAGTTTCTGTTGCCTTTCAGCTAATTCCCCACGACCACTAAAATCCACACGAAAGAGTGCCATAATAGAATCTATTATCTGTACATTAAATGTCAAAAAGGCAACATTTGTTCATGAGAAGAAATTACTTTAAAAGATTAAAGTATTAATTAAAGGAATTGGAGCATCTAATAAACAGGATTATAAAATGTATACCAGTAGTTTGAAGATGCCAGGTTCCTCATGGAATTTGCCAGCAACATAATCAAGTAATTCCATCTGATGCTCACCTTCCAAGGAGAAAATATAATAAAATAATAGTAATAATATTAATAACAACAACAATAATAACAGTTAAGTTTTTTAAACCAGAAAAAGCGAAGTACTTGTTAGATAGACCAACATGTATAATAATTGAATTCCTGTCACAACTCACATAACTAAATCTTTAATATCTTTGAAGTAGTTAGGTCACAATTTTTAAAGCTTTCCTTTAAAATAATTCCAAAAGAAACTAAATACTTCATAAATACTTGAAATCCTCTCTTGAAATTTCTGCAACATACCATAATATTCATGTCTAGCTTAGAAGTCATATTAATTTTTAAAATATATTTATATATTTAATTTTATTACAAATATTGCCTATAATCCTGGAGTATTTCCACACAGAAATTATGTGTAATGTCATGTTCAGACATTTGATGTGACTTTTCTAATTTACTTATTTTTTTATTTAATAAGATCTAATCTACTATGTAACAATACATAGTAGCTTAGTAAATTCAGATTAAACATTTAAAAGAGTTTTTTTATAGAATATTAGAAAAAGGAAAGAAAACCCAACATTATCTTTATAATGTGAATTTCCTTAAGAAAACTGTCTTTTATGTGTTATAAACAAAAGCCACTGTACAGAACTGATATAGTGCAATGATATGGTTTCAAGAAAAGGCAGCATAACTATTTCTTTGGGGAGGAGGAATAAACTGAAAATATGTTCAGATGTTGGGAAGCTTTATAACCCAATCTTATGTGAAAAATCCTGTTGGAAATTATTTTAAGTAACACTACTTGAAATTTTTAGTAAAAAAAAAACCTCTTGAGTATATTCAAAATAGAAAACACAAACAGAAAAGTAGACATAATTCAAATGATGACCCTTTGGTGCATAATTGTTCATTCTTAAAGTGGGCAGGACTCCTGTGCCATCTTGTTGCAATCTTACTGGTATAAGCCCGTGCATACAATACATTGTCAAGAACTGCATCATGGTCTGCATTGAAGCGATCAGCAATGTCACGAAGACGGTCTGGACGACTGGAGTGTTTTTTAGTTAAGGTATCTTTTTAATTCGGTTTCTCAGATATAATCGCTGAAGCCCATTCATAAAAGCAAATATCCCCTCAAAACTGAGCACTTCTAGATGCTAATGTTCCCTGCTTTTTAGGAACTGCTCTCTTGATTGCACAATGTTACCTGCAAACCAGTCTTGATGCAATGCAAATTTCCAAAATTTTATTACAACATCTAAAAATCTATTCGCATTTTTTCTACCTCACTTGAGAGACAAATTAAATTTATGTTCCATTAAGTTCATCCTGTGGTTATGGGCATTTGTTTTCCCATTTCAATGACTTCCTGCCATATCTCCTAGCTCTCAGCTCCTAGCACATGTTTCATCCAGCCTAGCTAAAGAAAGCAAATTAGTTGACATGCTACTTTCACAAGCTTGAATTCAGCATGATTGCCATCAAGAAGGCGTTCTCTGTGAGCTCCAGACTGACAAACATATTGACAAACCCCATGGTAAAAGTGCTTGTGACTTGCAGATTGTGAGGAAAATGTGTAGAATCCAAGTAGGTATTAAAGTACATGGCAAATGAGTGGCAAATGAGAAGACCATCTCCACTGCATTTCATGTGGTAAAGTTGTTTAATTAGCTTTCACCTTTTCCCCTCTGTACATTAAATGTCTCTTCTGCTTATACTGTATCATAAACTCAAATTTAAAATGTATTATTAATACTGTATAGGAAATCCTTTCACCCTGTTCAGTTAAAGCAAAATACTGAGAAGGATACAATGTGTTTTCTGTGTCAATAAAGATAATCTTCCCACCTGTGTATCCATCTGCTCCTGGAAGTTGGGCTGTTACTAAAATGAATAACAACAAATAAACAAATCAGCCAGAGTGACAATCTTAACCACTTTGCCACCTGACAATAAATTAAGTTTTTCCTTTGTTGGCAAATTATCATAGGTACAAAGCAATCATGTGGTCCTTGGGGAAGTATTTCAGCTGTGTAGAAATTTTCAGTTTCCATAAGTTTCCAAAATCAATGGGTTACTGTACTCTCAAAACCATGAATTTTACATTAAATCCCCCTTTTTCTATGAGCCTCTGAGTCAAAAGCTCCATACTATTATGTTAAGTGAGTGAGTGAACAACAAAATGAAAGGGTTGAACTTACTCTAAAACCATTTTAGAAGTGGCATTTCCCAGGGTGTATGGGAACTAATGGTGGTAAGGCTGCTGTATACTGTAGATTTGTTTTCATTGTTGTATTTTATGTTGGCTGTATATTTGTACAGTATCTTTGTATTTTCTTTTTTGTATATTGGTAAACTACCTTGCATCCTGTACAAATAAATAAATATTTGCAGAGTCAGAAGGGATTGGAAATATTTCTGCAAGAAATCAAACTGGATCAAACTGAGGATTTTCTAGTGGTGCAGATGCCTCTTCCTTTGCACCCAGGGTCTTGTATTTCTTGTACAGTATGGTAAAATGGAAAAATCTGAGGATGCTGAAAAATTGATACTGTTAGAGACAATGGAAGAAGTCTTATCTTCATGTGCTAATCATTCATTCTCTTGCATGTCAGATGAAGCACCTAGTACTCTGGCCTGATGACATGGCAGCTGCATGTATAGTATAATCTGCTTAGCCTGGCTGCCTGGCTGCCTTTCTTCTTTCCACACGCATGGAGTCTCTGTTGAGAAGACTTCTGAGCCTGAGCATTTAAGATGTTGCTTCAGTTGTAAGGATTTCTGGAAATACCTTCTGGTAGATGATACTGCTAGGAAACTGCCAGAGCAAGACTAGAAGGCAATTCCCATAGTGCTTCCTGTCAGAGGTATGGTTGCTTGAGATATGCAGCATAACTCATTTCTCTGTGATGTGGCATGCTAGGGACTTGCTTTCAAACTAGGGGAGTCAGAAGGGCTATGGGGCTGAAGGCAGGATTAGCATTATCCTTCCCTGATGAGAGATACCATCCACCACAGAAAGAAAAAAAGCTAATTCTTCAGTGAGTATAATCCTTAGAGTGTTCATACATCCTGTTTGTGTGTGTGTGTGTGTGATTTTAAAAACCATCAGCACATTTTTGCATATTGAACATGCAGTTTTCAATATATTATTTCATACATACCACAAAGAGTATGGGAAAGTTGAGTTTTGCCTGTTCGGAATTCTACAAAAACAGAAATTTAAAAAGTGAAATATGCTAAATATAGAAGGGGAAGTCAGATTATGCAAGGATATATGAGCTAATTAGGCCAAAGTTTTTTTAATTTTTATTTCAAAGACTAACACAAAACTTTCCCTTTGGAAACCAATATCAATTTCTGTAAGTGTGCAGATGCTCCAGTGCTCCCATTTATAAGGATTTATACATTTATATAGAAACGTATTTATATTCTCACGTCATGGGAAGGGTCAATTGTATATGCATGATCTGTGTATGCATGCAGAACTCCATTATCCATTGAAATTAATATGAAAAACACACATTAGGCACACTTGATGTAGAGAATAAGAGAGATGGCCTTGACAGAGATATGCAAGAACCATTACATATGCAAATAGGGCTGAAACGTTCTTGAAGTCCTGAGGAGCAAGATAGTATTCAGAAGTGATTCAGGCAGATCCTCCTGATTCACTGGGGTATAAGAAGGAAGGGAGGTACAGCACAATCAGGCTTGCAAGATTTTGTTATTACAGAGTAGCTTTAGTCTTCCTGTGATTTTCTGGTCTGGTCTACCTAATGGGTACCTACCTAGTACCTACTTGAGGTATTTTAAGTAAATATTTTAAGCTACAATTCAAGGCACATTTCTGCATTGTATATGGGTAGAATGTTAATTATACTAAAATTTTAAGTTAATCATTGAAGCTGCAGAATTAGTCACAGCATTTTTTGGCTCCATTGTTAATTTCTAATATTGTACATATAATGTAGTCATATGTATCAGAGTATTCTGTAAACAGAACACCAGACTAGAAATGTATATATTTGGGCAAACCTAGGACAAGATAAGGAGCCCTCACATAAATAAAAATCCTACAACAGGAGTCTCAAATTGTTGCAAGTGCCACATGAGGACTAGTTCTTTAGCCCAAGGACCATAGTATTGAAGCCTTTTCATACATTGATGTAAACGTCTCTAGTAAGTAAAAAAATGAAGAAAATGAAGAATATGTACGTATGTCATTAAATATAAGCTAAATAAATAAATAAATAAATATCTTTAAGGTGAAACAGAGCTATCTTACTTTGGCCACTTAGCTGGCAAAATTTTTCATCATCAAGGACACCGGTATTTGGTTTTACTTAATATATGGATATATATAGTTTTTCATGATCATATCTAGATGATATAATCTAGGGAACCCATCCCACTAAGAGCTGTCCAAATCCTTTCTCCTCCTGTCTCTGGGAGAGTTGTTCCACATAATGATAGGATGGTTACTGACTGTAACCAAGCTACTGTTTATAAACAGAGAGCAAACCCCACTCCCTTCTAGCACTGAAAATGTTGCCCAGGCAATGAAACGTCTGCAAGAAAACAACCAAGCTCACAGAGCACCAAGGATTCTACAGTTCAACCCTGAGCTACAGATATTCTCTTCGATTGGTTACTGTTTATCAAACATTTTGCATGCGTAAGGTAGCCTCTCAGGAAGCAGGCTTCTTTTCCACTGCATCAAAAGAATATAAGAAAGTGAGGTTAGGGTTGCTTGAATAGCATATATTCTCGTTAAGTAAAAGTTATGCATCAGAATTCCTGTGTCACTTTTCTGAGCTTCTTTGCTAATACATATTACTATTCTGAGAACAAAGAGATTTGTTCTCTGTAGGAAACTTCTGACACTCTGCTGTGTAGGGAGGGATCTTGCCTTTTTTTGATGTTTTGTTGTTTGCATTCACTTCTATCTTTTCAAATAGGTGAAAATGTATGCAGTTAAAGAAAAACTATTGCAAATTAGTAGAGATAGGTCTACTGTGAATCAGATAAAATTGTGTCAGGCCTATAGACCACCAACTGCATACATCTAACCTATATTAAACGTACATTGTTTTTAAACTGCAAACTGCATAACTATTCCACTAGAGTTCCATTCACTTCCACTATAAACAAAATTTATGCAGTGATACAGACTTCAAATATCTTCAAAATATTTGCATATTATTAAAATGGCATTAAACCATTTAGATAATGGATTTAAGGGTTTAAGGGTTTCAAGCAGCTTTCCCAGTCAGGCATGCTCGAGATGCCACCAGAATTCACAACCCAAATTTCTTCATGGAATTCTACCCAACAAATCTGAATGGTGCCACACTGAGGAAACTGATCTACATTATAAATGAATATACTGTAATCTTACATCTTTTACTTACATATTTGGTATGCCCCACAAAACAAAAAACTAGGTATAGCTCCTTCTAGTGCTACACACAAGTGCTAAAAAAGGCTATGACTTTCAAACATTGTCACACAAATCAAGATACAGTGCCCATTCAATATACTTATAATTCCCATAGCTTTAGTAACTATTTTCACTAACCTCCAAAGGCTTCTGTGATTGCCATACTTTCGATCCCACCACCCAGGAGTTTACTGGAAAGAAGAAAGAAATCTTAATTAAATAAATCTTGAAATGGGAGCTGATGAAGCTTGTATCTAAGGTGCTAGATTACCTAGGAACCTAATGTATTGCTTAACAGAAAAGTGAGATTAAAAATGTAACTTTAAAAATACCAGAAGATGGTAATAAAATCAATTATTTACTTGATCTGCATGTTATGGGAAAAGAGGGAGATATAAATAATGTGCATTGACTGGTAATATTAACCAGAATATTCCCATTTTTGTTTAAATATTTTATTTATAATCCAAAGCAACCATTTAAATAGATGGGATTATACCTGCTTTTTATTAAAGTTGTATCCCACTGCAATCTGGTGACTCTCAGTTGTTTACAGAGTATACAATATATTAATCGAATTAATTAATTTTAAAATAGTTTGTTCATTCTCCATATGTTTTTCATTTTACCTAACAGACAGTATAATCTCTGGGACTAATATTACATGTCAGGGGCACTAAATGCTTCATTATGGTAAACTGGTGAGGCAGTAAACTAAATTAAAATCAAAACAGTAACAAAAGCTTAAACATGGAGAGAATGAAATAGAAAATAGGGATATGGGGTGTGTTAGTTTACTAACTCGAATTCCTGGCTTCCAGTGGTAATATGGAATACCATCTTCCGCTTCTCACTATACTCAAAAGCAGTCAGAAACCCTGGTTCCTGAGGAAAAAAAAATGAAACTGTTTAATTTGTCTTGGTGTCACTATCATTTAAGATTTATAGAATTCCTTTATATACTGAAAAAATAATGCAAGTAGCAATTAGCAAACAATTATATAATCCTTATATAATTGTAGTAGTGATAATAGTACAGTATAGTCCTAGATAGTTTATCCAGTGTAATTTGCATACAGTAATATTTAATGGGGCATATTTCCAAGTGTGTATAGAACAGCTTTTGAATTAAAAAATTTCAACAAGGTAGCTACTGCATATTTTGTAGAAGGCAGTAAAATAAATTTTTATAGTAATATTATGTTTACAGGACCATTTCAGACTGCTGAGCTGAACTAATGAATTTGCATTTACTTTAAGTTCACCATTTGTTTACTATGACTAGATATTGCAAAGCTTGATTCCATGCAGCAAACTATCCAAATTAACATGGTGAAATAAATTAGGGATATGTATTAGATTTGGCAGAATTCCTAACTGAACCAGATTGGATTGATTTGTAAGGTGATTGAATTAAAGCAGGATGTGACGAAGACTGAATCCAAATTACAGAGCCCTTCCAAACAATTGGTTAGTGATTTGCAAAAACTGATTTCTTCGCAAACTTCCATTTTAAGAAAAACTGATAAATGAGGAGAACAGGGAAAGAGTGTTAGGGAATTCTGTCACTACCAGTTCTTGTTTCTAATAACTTTGAATAATTTTATCAGAACTCTCCAATCTTGAGAGCTAAAGTAATATAGTTCAAGACACTGTCAGATCTTAGTGCTTTTTGCTAGTCTTTCTGAGGATCAGGGGAAGGGAAGGGTATAGTATTAAGTACTTGCCTGGAAAATGTGGCACATTCAAGTTTAGTGAATCACATAAACAATACTTATTAGTGTTTGTACAGTTATTTTGTTTACTGTAATTTCCATAATTAACAGATATATGTTTATTATTATTATTGTAATATTTATATTAATTGATTGTACAGAATAATGAAGGATGAGTGAGAAATGTTGGAGGAGGCAGAATAATGGGCAAAAGTCAGGTCAAAAAGTTGTAAACAAAGAACAATGTAAAGAAATGGGATCAGCTGGAAATCATGGGAAAACTCCAGGCTGCCAAGAAGACAATACTGTAACAACAACCCTGAGATTGCTAAGAAAATGGCTAATTGTCTGTAGCTAAGAAATTTGTTAAAAGTTACAGAAGATTTATGATATATAAAGCAGTTAGGCAAGTTTCAAGGGACCAGCATATGGTATCAGCAACTTCCTTTTTAAAAGCAAAATGTAAAGGCACCAAGCATATAAACTCCTACATGTATTTGTGTGAACACTGGCATATACCACCCTTGCATGGTATACTTATCAGTAAAAGTTTCAGCCAATTTTGCCAAACAGGAAATGAAAACTCATTATAGCCATTGTTCATTTATAATTAAGGTCAATAGGTTATTTGCTTTTCAGAATGAGATTTGGATTTGGGCTGTCAGTCAAATGAGGGGCCACCAAATCATTTCAAGGCGAAGTGGGCAGTTTTCCAAATAGCAATACACTAGGGCCTGAATAAATCTGGGGTGTGTGCATGTTGCTATAATAAATTTATGCAACTGCTATGCATATTAAAAGATCCACTACATACAGAGAAAGTTAGGATTAGTATACTTGGAAGAAGGAAGTGCTTCACTTAGAATATATCAATAACTCCACCAGTTTATAATTAAATTTAAAATAATTAAGACTGTTCTATATGTTCTCGGGCTGCCAATAGGAAATAACAGTAAGGAGAATCTTAACCTGAGGGATAGATGTACTTACTATAAGTTTGTTGGCTGCCTCTTTTATCTTCTCTACTTTGGCCTCCGAAAGTCCCTTCACATTACATAATGCCCGCTTGGTTGTCATCTGAATCCCTTTGATTGTACAAATTCCTACTGATTTCAGCTTCTTAATATCTGCCACATTCTGTGAAGGAAATAAATATACACACCAGCTTGGTATAGATATTAATTGATTGGGCTTTTTAAATTAGAACAATGAATGTAGGTTGTCCTCACTCAACTAAATAGCCAGATGTAGATTAATCCTTGAATGTACTTACAATTCCATGCTTCTGTAACAGATCAATGTCCTGGAAAAATGATTCCTGAAGATATGTAAAATGAGAACAATACTGGTTATTTTGGTACTTATGAAGCCATAACTCATCTAATTACATATGGTAAAAGGTAAAGTATATCTTAAGTATACTTAGTAATAGCTGTGAATCAAGGAGGACATCCAAGTCATAGACTTGCTCCCTCAGGGCAGTGCCACGCCATCCAAAGAAAACACAGGAACTAGTTGGCAACCTTGATGAATAAATGTAAATTCCATCCTGCTTGGGTTCAGGTTAAGCCTATTTCTTGCCACCCAAGTCTCGATTTTCCAGTTTAGTTTACAGTCCTGGTATCCTCATGGTCTCCATTCAAGCCCAATCGTGATTAATCCTTTTGTTCTCAGCTGTGAGGTCGCCTACCTGCTGCCACCTAACTTTTATTTTTTGATGCTAATGAGAATACACACATGCACGCACACACACATACATTTAATTAATTTATTGGTAGATGAAGTATCCATTTTATTACATTTTTCTCAAGGAACAGCTGACACTGAGAACTACTACTGAACCAAACGTGTTTCCATACCTCTTCATCTTGGTAGCCTAGTTCTTCCTGTACAACTTGGTCTTCTAGAGATTTCATTGTGAAAGTTGAGCTAATAGAATGCAGTCAGTGCTGCAGAAACCAATTCAATACTGTTAAAAAACATAAATAAGCTAATTATAGGCTACATTTTCCTGTCTAAATCTGCAAATGCCATCTCACAAGTGAAAGATGATATATTGTTTAAAGGGCAATTTTTAAAAAAAATTGATGTACTATATATATGAAATTTCTGGTCCACATCCTTCTAGAACACATTTTAATATAGATTTTCTCTAAGAAGAGCCAACTCTTATTCTGGAGGCTTGTCTCAGAACAAAAGCTGGTAGTGTAAATTTCACAAAGGCCTCCATCCTTTCTCTTCCTTAAAAAATGTTACGTTTTTATCACAAAGTACCTGCAGAGGAGCTCAGAATGGCATATCAGGTTTCCCCTACTCTTGCCTCTGTTATTTCCTCATCAGATGTTCTGCTGTGAGGTAAATTAGATAGGTAAAGTGAAGAGAGTTAGGTTGTGAGGTAAATTAGGAAGATGAAGTTTATCTCCTCTCAGCTCTCTCCTCACATCACCTTTATGCCAGCTTGTTAGTAATATTGGAAGTAAACATGGCTGTAAATGTGGGGTAGAAAACCTGGGGGAAAGTAATCTGCAGCCTTAGGGGCAGAGATGGTCATTTCCCCTCACCTGAAATGCTCAAATCTTACTTCATAATATGTAGCTGAGTTTGGCCCAAGTTGAAACAGACCAGCCTGCAGCTCAGACATGGGGTTTGAAGGGACAAAATTAAAGCTGCTGGAGACAGAGCTCCCAAATTGGAGGGGAAAAAGAAGCTAGCTTCTCAAGCAGTGATTTTCCAAACTTAGCAACTTTAAGATGTGTGGACTTCAACTCCCAGAATTCCCCAGCCAGTATGCTGGCTGGGGAATTCTGGGAGTTGAAGTCCACACATCTTAAAGTTGCTAAGTTTGGAAAACACTGTTCTAAAGCAAGACAAATGTTTTCTGAGTTGGGCAAAAGTAAGAATAAATCCCAAAGATGGATGATATTCCAATTCAGAAGTGTATGACTATGAGGGTAAATATGTCTATACGGCTGCCACCATGAGCTAAGAGTTAGCACCTGATAAACAGGGATCTCACCTAGTGGTGGAGCAAATGCTGCAAAGGAAGAGCTTTGCTGGATCATATCTGCAGATTTCTACTCTCACGTCCTGTTTCTGCACCGGCCAACTAGATTTAGGTATCTCTATGTGGTATTGTTATGCCATCTCCCATAAAGGAAGTTCTCTGGGCAACATACATTCATGAGTAGTCTCTTAAAACACAACAAGGATCATAAAAATACATAATAATGGTTAACTGTAAAATGAAACCCACTCAATTTTAAAAAGCCAAAACTTCAAAATCCATTCAAAAGCCCCAGTCATCCTAAAAGCCCTTGGAGAATTTCAGTTTTATTCTGGCTCTGAAAAGAAGGCATCTTTGGAGAGGGTGTGCTGGTGCAGAGGAGAAGCCCAAAGGCAAAGTGTGAAAACAAGCCGCTATTGAGACTGGCACAGCTGCCAGATCGAAAACACCAAAGGGGCCTTACTTTAAAAATTCAATGAAAACAAACAAGCAGAATGCAAAAGGTAAAGATATTAAACAATGCTATGAGGAAGCCTCGTGTGGCTCAGAGTGGTAGGCGGCAGTATTGCAACCGAAAACTCTCCCCATGACCTGAGTTCGATCCCAGCAGAAGCTCGATTCTCGGGTAGCCGGCTCAGGTCGCCTCAGCCTTCCATCCTTCCGAGGTCGGTAAAATGAGTACCTGGCTTGCTGGGGAAGGTGACGACTGATGAAGGCAATGGCAAACCACCCCGATATAGTCTGCCAAGAAAACATTGTGAAAGCGGCGTCCCCCCCAAAGGGTCAGACATGACTCGGGACCTTTCACCTTTCACCATGAGGAAGTACTGTATATAAAAAACAATTTCAGCCATCCCTCTTCAGTTATCATTGTGGGATCATAGAACACCCTGGCTCGTGGCCTGTTTGGAAAACCAGGTTTCCAAGGCCTTCCAAAGCAGAGCAGAGATGCGGCCAGAAAGACCTTGGAGAGCAGAACAGAAGGCAGAGAAGGCATCTCACCGAATCCCCACAAGATGTGTAACTGAAGGGGCCTGGAGCATTCCCACCCAGTCAGATCTGATAGGATGGGCAGAAACAACTGAAGACAGTCCCTGAGCCATGGAGAGATTCATAAATGTTGACCAGAACCTTGAACTGCTCCCAGAAACCCAGGCAGCTTGCATGGGTGCACCGAGGTGCCCCTATAACTGCTTGCATGGCCACAGCCTGGACCAGCTGTAGGTTCTGAGTAACAATTGGCCTGTTGTCTCCAGCAGTTAGTAAGTGAGAGCCATCTAGATTCAGACTTAGAAGTGGGGTGTAGCCTATGAATAGCCTGTGCCAGTATGGTGTTGGGGCTGAGCTGTTGGACCATGGCTGGGAAAGACATATAAAGGAGATGGAAAGAGGAATAGCTCATTAAAAGTATGATGGTCTAGACTTTGAAGAACCAGTATAGGAACAGTATGAACACTTTTGAACTTTGGTGTTGGAGAAGATGCCTGAGAATACCATGCACAGCCAAAACAAACAAACAAATGAATCATTGAACAAAACAACCCAGCATTCTCACTAGAGGCACAAATAGCCAGACTCAAATTATCTTACTTAGGACATATTATGCAAAGACCTGGCTCTCTGGAGAAGGCTCTAATGCTGGGGAAAGTGGAAGGAAAGAGAAGATCAGCAGCAAAGTGGATGGACTCAATTACAGTGGTAATGGGTGCAACTTTGGAAGACCAGAAGGACCAGGTTAGGGACAGATGGTCATGGAGAAAATCTATCTATATGGTCAGAAAGAGTTGATACTGACTTGGTGGCACATAATCAATCAACCAACCAATCAAATCAATATGTAGCTAGTCTGGAACTGTAGTAAGGGTATCATAAAAGCTAAAGCTTTGTTCTTACATATATTGAAATAATAAAGATAGGAAACAAAAAGAATCAGTATTCCAGCTGCTCAGTGAAGATGGCAAAAGTCTAACAGGTAATAAAGAAAAAGCAAGGCTACTCAACTCTTATTTTGGTTCAGTCTTCACTAAGGAGAAGAATGTGTTCCATCAGAATGCTATAAAAATATAGGATGAAGGGCTGGATTAAAGCTTGAGACTGATAGAAACATGGTTAAATTTTTTGAATGAATTTAAATCTCCAGGATCTAGTGAATTGGGCCAGGTAAATTATCCTTGCACTCTATACACTAGACCAATGTTTTATGCATTATCTTTGAGAAAGCCACAACATGCCAGATTACTGGAGGCACACAAATGCTGTCCCTTCTATCAAAAAGAAGGAAAAGAAATATACAGGGAATGGTTGGCATCAATGCCTGGGAAGATTCTACAGCATATCAAAGAGAATAATCTGTAAGAATCTAGAAAACTACAGTATATGGACAAGTCATCATGGATATTTTAAGGACAAATGTTGACAGATTAATCTATTAATAGGCTGACCATACATCCCATTTTGAATGGGACAGTACCGTTTTTTTCCCCATTTCCTGACTAACCCATCGTTTTAATGTAAATGTCAATTTTGTCCTGTTTTTTTAAAAAACTGCCTATCAGCGCACGTTAGGCGAGCTGAGAGGCAGGCTGAACAATGGGAGGTGCGATTGGCTCCCGCGTGAAAAAGGGAGAATTGCACCAATAAAAGGAAGCCAACACTGGAACAGGTTGCCGGAACCTCATCGCGCCAGCCACTTACTCTGCCTAGCTGCCGCACCTGAACTCGCCACTGAGCCCTGTGGAATGACATACTAGCCAGCTTGTTCAGCACCTTTTGCTATTTTGAATGAAAAAAAAATCAGACTAGATGGTTTGCCGAATTTCAAGACTGCATAGATTGCCTTTCCAGCAGCAAGTTCACGTCCTGTCCATCCTCTTAACTTTCCTCATTAGAATAAATTTGCTAACTCACTTTTTGAGGCCTACTACAATTAGTCTCTCTAATTGGCTTACAGAGAATGCTTCATGAGTTTATCAGGCTTTTTACTAAAATTGTTTGTTTTATCAAAATCGTCATATGGATGGCTAATCACAAGAGAGATGTGTTTTTCTGAGTCTGCTTATTAGGACAAGAGGGAGAATACTGATCAGATCATTCTTGAAACAGAGTGCTAGCACTGGTTTCTTTCAGCCTATAAAGTTAGGATCAAGGTGTATTTTGCACAACACTGAGAACTTTAATCCTGCTATAGTATTGTAGCAATCTGGTAGCTAAGTCAGAAAGATTGCAATTAAGTCACCATTAAAAACAAAGAAAACCCAAGAGGAATATGGCGAGGTCTCCCCTTTATATGGGACAATCAGATATTTAAAATGCAGTGAAAGAATTTCATATCTTTAAAAATCCTGGAAAAAATAAAGAAAGGCACTGGCTTGGTGCATAGCAGGTAAACCTCTCGCAGAAGAGACCAGGATGCCACAACTGAGAAGGCCCTGTTCATGTCATTTGCGAGAGAGCCTCTGAGATACTTTAGTCTAGAGCACTGTTTCTTAAAATGTGGTCAGAGGACCCCTGGGGGTCCCCCAAGACCCACTCAGGGGTTCACAAAATCAAAGTTATTTGCCAGATGTTGAATATATTTGCAAAAATTTAAAAGGTCACTCTTCTCATTATTATTTTTTATTTGTTAAAAAATATAAGGTTTTTTCATGAAAAATATTTTATGTTAATATCTAATGGGTTTAATATTGTTATTTTTACATGATTCAATAAATAAATATTCTACAAATGTCAATTTTAATTTTTGATATAATAAATATTGATAAATATAACCCATACAAACAAAACCTCTTTTAGGGTCCAGACAAGATTGGTCCAAGGCTTCAATTTGGCTGAACTGCATTTGGGACTAATTGTTGCTGAATATATCACTCGCTGGTATACTAGTGGATGACCATGCCCCTTCAGCCATGACATCCACATCATCACACTGTAAAAACTGAAATGGATAACATAATAGACTAGATGGTTGCTATGAGTCTGTATCAATTGGGTTGTGAACCCATTTGAAAGTGCTGCATTAATTCTTGACCTAGCTAGGTGGCAGCACCAAGCTGACCTTGGCTCACCTCAAAAAGGTCAGCAGGGTCATACTGGCTAGTACTTGAAGACCATCAAGAAATACCAGGACTGAAAGCTAAGCCTGGAAGTAAAAAAAGAAAAATTGAAATTCCAGAAGAAGGTAAACCATCATACTGTTGAACTCTTTAAAACTTTTTTTATCATCTTACCTTTTCATGAATACGGAATATTACATAAGTTTAACCCCATCCCGTTTTTCCATCCTATTGTCCCATTTTTGTCTCGAGGAAATATGGTCAGCCTATCAAACTATTTCTTTTATTTGAGTAATACCAATTGTGTGAATGTTGTAAATGTAACATATCTTAATTTTTGCAAAACATTAAACAATGTACCTCACGATATATTGATTAGCAAGCTAGTTATGTCTGGGTTAGATGGCATGACAATTTAAGTAAATGCAGAGCTGCATCAAAATTTATGTCCAAAGAGTGCTTATCAATGGCTCTTCAGCAAACTGGAATGAAATGTTAAGTGGGGTGAAGCCTTTGACTCTGTCAGAGACCATTTGGCTAGGATTTCAATAACTTTCTGGATCAGAGGCTTAAAAGACTTGCTGCCCTGAAGTGTCAAAGTTGCCATCAGTGGGATTACTGACAAACGGTTGACTTTGGATCCCTTTAGAAGCCCCTTAGGCAGGTCTTTGGGCTGAGGGCACTCTCCTTTTATTGTTCATATAAATGAGGGCACTAGGAGGAATCTGGACTTTGGATTATTTTCCTTAATAAATAAACAAACAAGTGTAATGTTTTTTACTCATTTGTTTAATTGGGTTCTCTTTAGTTTAGGACTTGTGTGGAGAACAGACCATGTTTTAGGTCATATTTATGCAGAAATGCAGGTGCTCGAGTTATGATGGCAATTGGGACCGGAATTTCTGTTGCTAAAGGAAGTGGTCGTAAAGCATGATGTCACGTGACCACATCACTTAGCAATGGCAATCCCTGCAGTCCCCATTGCTATCTTTAAGCAAGGATCATGGGTCATTATGCAAGCACCTCCTCACAACTTCCTGCCGATTTCCCACAACCAAAGTCAGTGGGGGAAGCTGGCAGGAAGTTGCAAGTCCCAGGTGGCTCACAAGCAGGTCAGCAGGCAGGTAAGTGGCTGATGCCGGGTGGGAGAGGGAGCGAGGGGGTGCATGGGTGGCCAGGGAGGCGCAGTGTGAGCGTGGCAGGGCTTGGGGTGGCTACTGCCACGTGGGGGAGGGTGTGTGAGGGTGTGCAAATGGCTATGGAGGCATGGTACAAGCGCAGTGAGGCTTGGGGAGGGTGTGCAGGTGGGGAAGACTTACCCATGCAACTTGCAACCTTCATTACCAGCTTCCCCATTCATTTTGCTTGTGGGAAGCCAGCAGAGAAGGTCACAAATCACGGTCATGTGACTGCAGGGCACTGCAAGCTTTATTACGTGCGAGCCAGTTGCCAAGTGCCCAGATCGCGATCACATGACCACGAGAGTGCTGGGATGGCCAGAACTTTGAGGACCGGTCATAATCACCACTTGTTCAGCACTGTCATAACTTTGAATGGTCACTAAACAAGTGGCCATTAACTGAGGACTACCTGTAGTTGAAAATTCAAAACAGTTCAAACTTTTAAGGACCACTGTACATACTGCACGATTAAGGAGGTGATAGCCACACAGCTCCAGACATCTGAACAGTACTGATTTTCTGAAGCTATTTCAATCAGGCTTTTGGCTAGGTTATGAGGCTGAAAATTGCTTTAGTCCCCTTATGAATGACTTATACCAGCTACTGAATAAGGGCAACATGCCCCTATTAGGTCTCCTGGATCTCTTAGCAGTTTTTGATTCTACCAAACATGCTAACTTTTTCTACCACCTGGCAGGAATAGGTTTTTCAGATACTCTTTTACAGTGATTCTAGTGTTATACAATATATTGACAGAACAAACAGAAGTATAGATTCCCGTCATGTAAAGTAATAATTCCACTATTTTGCTCTCACAAGAATACATCTGACACCCATTTAATACACAGCTTCTATACAGTACAATGGTTTCTCACAGTCCAAAATAAATTTATTATTTCATAGCAAGGACAAGTTGAAGTAGATTTATTCATGTACAATAGAAATGCAAATAAAGATATTTTCAGTTCATATAGACACCAGTTGTAGGGCATGATGAAGAATGATTAGAGATTGTCCGAAATGATAAAGTAAAAAAGAGTTGCACTTTTCAGTTGCTCTGATGGGCTGTTGATGCTTACTGGTCACATTTTCCAGTAGAGGATTCCCAGGATGACTTGTCTGAAAAGAAAACTCTGGGTTCTGCTTATGCCAGGTTGCTCTCAGCCTTGGCTAAGTGCCAGAGGATTTTAGGGTTTAAGTGATTGTGACATGGATGATTGCAGCATATGCACAATAGCACAAGACACCTGGGGCAGAAAATCCAATTTTATTCTGCTTTGTCAGACTCCCAGCTGAAGTATTCTCCCCAGTTTTTGGCAACACCCTTTGAAGATTCAGAGGAACTGGAACATATTCAGAAAAAGGATGACCTTGGGACTAATCTTTAAGTACTATGAAGAGGGTACTTAAGACTGAGCAGGAATATAATAGTACTCTTCAAAAGCCTGAAAGGATGTCCACAGAAGATGGTTAAGCCTTGCTCTATATCACTGTTTCCTAACCTTGGCAATTTCCAGATGTGTGGGCTTCAACTCCCAGAATTCCACAGCAAGTTGCCAAGGTTGAGCAACACTGCTGTATCATTCCAAAGGACACAAAATAATGGATTTAAGAAAAAGCTTCCTAACGATTAAGAGCAGCTAGACAGAACAGCTCTTACTGTTAGGATTTTTTTCTTGTGACTAACTGAAATCTACCTCCTTTAAGCTCAATTTTTCCTGTCATATCTTCAGGAACAACTTGAACAATTCTGCCCCAACTTCTATATAGCAGCCCTTCAGATACTTGAGAAGACTTATCATGCCTCCCCAGTTTTCCCTTCAGACTACGAATACTCAACACTTCCAATGGTTCTTCACAAATTTAAACTTCTAGGCCCCTTATTATCTTGGTCATTGTCCTCTGTACATGCTCCAGTTTAGCAATGGCCCCCTTAAAAGGCAGTGCTCAGAACTTAACACAATATTCTAGGTGAGGTCTGACAAACAGAATAGAAACAATGACTTCTCTTAATTTTATATATTTACAATCCATATCAATTGTTGTAATGATTTAATTACAACATAATTAAATTACAACATAATTACAGCATATTATAGACATAACAGTGCTAGCATAAGTTGAAAAACACATAATATATTGCAATATGGATAAATTTTTTAATATTTGGAAATGCTGTTCTTTAAAAATAGATACTTTTTAAAATTTCTTTTATTGGGGCTGGGTGTAGAGGACAAAGAAAAATAACACCTTGCAATTTAATCCAATTTAGAGTCAATATATTCTTAAACTGGAAAAAGAATGATAACAGAAACAACAAAATGAAATATAATGGGAAAGAATTATACATGCCATATTCAGAAGTAATAAAAGAAACTATATCCAGTAGTGTTCTCAAACAATCTTATGCTTCTCCTTTAATGTAGCAGCACTCATTTGTGTCTATTAGCAATGCATTTACATTTAGTACCAAACCGAGGTTCACTAATTTTATTTAAATTGTCATTCTGTAACATGCTTCCAGTGAATTTAATCCTTGTTCAATTCAAAAGGAGACATCAAAGTTAACTATAGTGTTTCCCAGATGAATCTTTTGAAAGCCTGGATGAAGGTTCTAAACTAGTCTGCCCATCCCTGAAAGAAAGCAATTCTTTCTGTTTTTGTGCCTTTCTCTTCTTCATTTCTTCTAGTATAGCTTGTCTGCAGAATAGGGTGACAAGAAAAAACTTAAAATTAATTTGAATAGTGTAAGTAGTAGAAATTATTTTAATTTTAAAGCTGAGAAGAAACCTAGGTTATGATTACAGCTAAAGACTGAAGCCATATTTTCTGATAAAGCTGTCAAGCAGGCAACTTGTAAATGCTTGAAATGTATGTAAACATATATACATACACAGGGCCTTTCATAGTGAGTCCAAATTACACTCCAACTACTTGGAGTGCACTGCAAATTCTTTTCCTAAAACAATAACCACCCAAAGTCATTGCTATACAAGATGGGTGGTGAAGAAATATGATAGATAAATAAATAAATAAGCATACTGTATTTCATCGAAATATAATGGAGGACGGGTGGGGATGGAGAGACAACTGGGCTGCAGGAGTGGTGGTAGAATAAGAACTTGCTGCTGTCATCTTATTAAAAGTATTTAAGCAGTTGAGTTCTCCAGCATAGGAAAAGAAGAACATTTATATATTTAATTTACTGGGATTTTTTTTCCTGATTTAAAAAAGCACATTAATTGCAGGAAAAATGTAACATCCACACAACAAAATGCAAATTCTTAGGGACAACATACAGATGGTACAAAGTAAAGGCTTGGATATGTTGAACTGTGAAGCTCAGGGCAAATAAAGCATGTAAGTGTGAAAATAAAAAAGAGCAAGAATCTATAAACCAATGTATTGGGTTAGTGTAATGAATAGTTCATAGCGGTGAATGAAGAAATAAGAATTAACAATAAATGCATTGGGTAAGAAGTTGGAAATTCCTAGAGGTAGCCCTGTTTCCCTCATGCAGATACTGTGATGCTAGAATTCATTTCAATTCTTTATTAAACCAAAAGATTTCTTCGGCCAATTCAGTTACAAAATAATGAGTAAGATCTCTTCATCAGACAAGTTGGTAAGAAACAAAAATTGAAAGAGGTATAGGAAGAAAAGAACATGGGTGATACATAAGCTGCATCTGCATTCAGTAACAGTCTTAAAATGTGGACATTATATGCATAAAATTACATAGTTTCAATATACACTTTATGTACCTGTGAAGTTCCTGGTTATACTTGTTCTGTTCCTCAAAATTCCTCATTGCTCTGTATTGTTGCCAATAACGTTTTCTGAAGGCTTTGTGCCTCTGGTGGAGGATATGAAAACCTTCCTTGATTACTTCTGCATATGTTTGGGCAGAATCAGTGAATTTGAATGTAAAGGAAAATTCTACTCAGATTTCTTTTTCTTAAGCAAACCACAAAGAAAAGGTAATGGATTCCCACACCTCAAAATATTTTGCTAATGATCTGGGGGGGGAAAGGCAAGTTTATAGATGAATATTCTAGATATTGTCCTACACATTCTTTCATCTCTGAAGAATCCCTTCATTCTGTAGGTAAAGGTAAAGGTTTCCCTTGACGTAAAGTCCAGTCGAGTCCGACTCTAGGGGGCGGTGCTCATCTCCGTTTCTAAGCCTTGGAGCCGGCGTTGTCCATAGGACACTTCCGGGTCATGTGGCCAGCATGACTCACGGAATGCCGTTACCTTCCCGCCGAAGCGGTACCAATTAATCTACTCACATTTGCATGTTTTCGAACTGCTTGGTGTGCAGGAGCTGGGATTAACAACGGGAGCTCACCCCGCCGCGCGGTTTCGAACCGCCGACCTTCCGATCGACAGCTCAGCGGTTTAACCCGCAGCGCCACCGCGTTTCTTGAAATTATTGTAAACATGTACATATGGAGTCTTGGCAAGTCAATTCCGCTTAATTGCTTACCAGAAGACACATATTGCTCTGTTTAAGTTATATATTATTTCAGGGGAAGATAAAGAGTATAATAATGAGCAGAGCTGTTCTTTACGAATATTTAGCTACCATTATTGAGCAATCCCTCATAAAGTTTAGAGAAATGATAAGATTCCACCCAAACCAGTTAGAAAACCACTCTTATCTTTAAATTGACTCAGTGGCCTATCATACCTCCTTTACAAAGCTTAAATTTTACTAATAAGTCAAAACATTTAAATTCAAAGGAACTTGGATAAAACTCTAATGACCTAGACATTTATATGTAAGCTTAACAATGCATTTCTTAATAGATTATACTGTAAAAGAATATGTGAGCCATGAAGCTCAGTCCTAAGAACTTTCCATCATCACTTCTCTTCTGAACATCATAAGGATATGGTATTGGTTTGCTTATCTCCCTCCTAGAAAGAAAGATGTCACATCCCGATTTTGATTCAGCACCATGTTTCTGGAAGAAATGTTGAATTAGAGGGCTATGACCACTAATATTGAAGCGATGCCACGTAAACTCAGGACCACAGCAAGCTGAGTGTGACTAGAAAGTAAATAAACACAGCGATTAGTTCTTCAGGGCTAAATCTATTACTAAAGCAACATTCAGGATGAATAGTTTTTATCTTAAGTGAATAATTATGCCACAACTTTGGCAATATATTTAAAACTGTTCACAATGGTCACTGTTTAGATATTGTTTCTGTATAGCTATTTCTGATAACGTATTTTATATGCATATATTGGAAAATCTGTAATCTGGATAATTTTCTTCTTAGATTCTCTTACGAATTTTGGTAAATAATATTCCCTCTGTATATGAATATTCTGATATACAATATCCAACATACACTAATCTCAAAATAAATCAAGCAAATATATGTGGAAATAATTGAGGACAATTAAGTTATGAAGTCAAAGGCTAATTTGGACAGGAGTAAGGAATAAATTCTTATTTTACCCAGATCCACTAATAATTGCATTATTTTAACATTTTTATTATCCATAAATGATATCACCTCTCGAGGAAGCAAAGCTATCTTTAGTTTCTTTTTGGATAAATATTGGTATCTGCTCCATGCATCCTTCTCGCTATCCTCTTTAAGCTGGTCACTACTTGATGCAGCATGCTTTATTTCTAAAAAATAGCATCCATTTGATAAGTATTAATCAGTTATCTATTTATTTATCAGGAATTATATATTCAAATAACCCATCAATAAATAGGTAATATGTATAGTTTACTTTCCAAAGGAGAGATTACTCTTTTTCAGGTCTGGAAGAAAGGAGACCTCACAGATGAACAAATACACTGTTCTATTAGCAGATCACAATCAGGGCTCTTCATTACATTTCATTGAGATTGTAATCTTAGGCTTTCTTATACATGATGAGGAATTGCTACCATGGCACGCTTATTTTATTTATTATTGATTTTACACCACAACTCTATTTATTCCAACACTCAAGCTGGCTTTTAAAAATTACCAAGCAGAAAACAACAAAATTAATATAATTAAAACCAAAATTAAGATGAGCCATCAAAATAATTGACACTTAAAAGCTTGGTGAAAAGGATATATTTTTACCATCTTCCTAAATACTGGAAGAATGGGAACCAAACACACTTCCTTAGGGAGCATATTCTATAGCTTGGGAGCCACATAGCAGAAAACTCTTTCCCACATACTTGATAGCTAAGGTTCTGGCAGTGGAGACCTCTTCAGAAGAGCCTCCCCTGCTGATCTAAATAACTGTACAGATCCATAGATACAGATGTAGTCCACAGATGTTTTCGCCATAAGCTGTTTAGGGCTTTAGACATCAACAGTAGCACTTAAATTGTGCTTGGGAGGCAATTAGAAGCTTGGGCAAATTGTTCAATATATGCATCATATGATCCATGTACTGTGCTCTGCACCAATTAGCAGGTATGAATGTTAGTATAATAATAATAGTTATGTTCTGAATTTCCTATATTTATCATAGTATACATTGTCTTGGCTATGTTTCCATTATTCCTTTATACTACCCAGACTCCTTGAGGTTTAAAGATGTCATAAATAAATAAATGAATAATTGATTCAACTTGTATTATTGTGGAGCTACAGAATCATCATTTGCTCAATCACCTTACTTGAAAATTGAGTATTTAGACTGGCCTATAATTAGAAAGATCTTCCAGAACAATAGAGGGCTGACTTGTGCAGAGTTCATCATATGTAACTTTTGAGATGTGCAGATCAGTAAAAATTCTACTCAATTTTTTAATCTGTATTATTAGGGTAATATTTGGGTTCAGCAAGTGTTTTTATGATTTTGTTTTTTAAAAAGAATCCTAGAAAAACATGTAACTGACTGCATTCACATCTTGTAATATTCAGAATCTTTCTACTAATGCTGTTCAAAACCCTATTAATCCTTTGAATTTTTTTTTCTCTTTTTGAAAGAGTTCTCATTGGAGGGCTAGAGATTTGCACTTACTTTATTAAATATGGGAAGTGGTGAAGAAACTTTTGGTCCTCCCCCACCCCTTTTACAGTCTTCACTGTGGCATGGCATTCTTCAGAGAGGGGCTTCAGCAGCACTGCTGGAATGACCACATATCCAAGTGACATTGCTTAGTTATGTGGCACTCCAGAAAATGTTACGGAAAAGAAAGCATATATCAAGAAAGCCCTGTGTGGTGTTAGCATTATTTCAACACCATAAATTCCCCATTTTTAAATTTTTTTTTGCAGCAACTGGGGCTTTCCTCTTCTATACTTCCTCTTCAGCAGAATACCCAAAATGCCTGGTCCACGTTGATAGTTGGAATGGTCATACGGCATTCCAGGAGGTACTTACTGCCAAAGAGGAGGCTTGTCTCAGGAGAGCCCTGTATTGACACAGGGCTTTTCACAAGTTAAAGGGAAAGATTAAAGAAATTTTGATCATATTAAATTAATGTTTAATATAATCAAGATTTCTTTAATCTTTCCCTTTAATCCCTGTTCTTGGACCATGATTTCTGAACCACATGAACTACATCTGTGGATAAATTCTCTGATCTGTACCACAGTTAGAAAAAGGAATCCTTCTCCTATGTAATACTCAGAAATGGGATGCTCTGTAGTGGCAGATAAGCACTGTATTACCTATTCTAGTTTGAAAGTCCAAACTGTGCATCTAACTGAACTGGTGCAATCAGCTGGGAAGGGACGCACATAGACAAAATGTGGTAGTCTATAAAAACCTGAAATTACTTTACAGGCACTTCCACACAGGTATCATTTTCACTCCCCAGATTCTCAGTAGTTTAAAACTGATCTGTGATTGTTCTGACAAACTGAAATGCTGAGAACAAGCAGTGAAAATAAATAGCGTGCAGCAAAACAAATCCCCTTACCATCACCACTCTACCAAGGGGAAAGGAAAAAAAAAACTCAGTAAACAAGAGCTTTGTCTGGGTAACTGGTATAGAGGTGGAGTTACAAAGCCATCAAACTAGGAAGAGGGATGAAGCAAAGTTAGACAGCATTTTAAAAAACATTTGTAACTTTACAGAGTTTTCAGTTACAAAGAAGCTGACCTGAAAATAAATCAGCTCAACAATGCTGATGCTATGGAAGCACAACAGCCTAGAACTTCTGTGCTTCCACAGAATCCTTAGGAGAAAATGCAATATTTTATGATCTAGACAAGCACAGAATTGCTTCTTTGCAGTACATATCAGCAATACAAAGTTACTTTCTTGTGAATTCTCTACAAACCAACTAAATAACACATTTGTATCTTTCTGTCATAGGAATGTGGTTGGGTGATATATAAAAATAACACACTTTTTTATAATTGGAGAGAGCATTGTACATTATTATTGCTTCCTTAGTCTGAAAATGAAGTCTGACATATGCACTGTTAAAGTAGGTACTTACTGCAGAAGATTCTGCATATATTACCTTCACTTTTCAATCTGCTAACTTTTTTGGAAAGCTGCTTTTGATCTTTTTTCCCAGATGCAGTTTTCTTGGCTTTTTTAATGGATCTGTTAAATTCTTTTCTTGAAAGAGTCTGCTTCAAGATCAGAAGAAGAAAGATGAAGAAAACATGAATATCATGTTAAGGTTTTATATTAGGATTATTAAGATATTAGACCTTAGGAAAAAGAACTGGAGTTCAAATGGTGTGGATGATGGGGAAGACTTTAGAAGGGTAGTAAGGTATTACAGAAGGAGCAGGTATCTTGGCATTTTTCTTCAAAGGCTACATGAACACCCACAATGATGTGGATCATTTACTGAATTCAATAGCTGTAAAACTGTCCCAGGCACTTTTGTCACAGGTATTATCCAGTAGGTCAGGATTCCTCAACCTTGGCAACTCTAAGCTGTGCCGACTTCAACTCCCAGCAAAGCTGGCTGGGGAATTCTGGGAGTTGAAGTCTGCATAGCTTAGAGTTGCCAAGGTTGAGGAACCCTGCAGTAGGTGCCTGTGATGAAAGCACAATAATGGTAATTATCAATGTTAATAGTTCAGCTAGTTCACTTTGGGAAGAATTCTTGCACTGTCCCATCTCTTCGCTCTTTCCCTTCTCTGTTAAAATCAAGGTTCATAGGCTTAAACTGAGCAAAAATTGGCTTTTCTCTCTCTCTCTGAAAACAAATGTGGTGAGGTAAGGATAAGAATAGAGAAGACAGACCATGATTTTTGCTCTCCCCTTTGGTCAACTGGAAAGAGCACTAGTTAGTTCATGGAGAGGCTGGTAGCAGTGAGAACACTTGTGGGTTGGTGCAAAAACATTTCTGAGGAACTGGGAAGTGAAACTGGTGACGCTGGGGAAGTGCCCTAACAGTCATCCATGCAGCCACTTCACTATATATTTGGCAATCAAAGATCCTCTGCTCTTTGAAAAGAACAAGCCAAATAATCGTGTATGATTGCTTGCTGCAAAAATTGCTTTGATTTTTTTTGTAAAAATATGTTCTTAAAGGGCTAATTGACATGAAATCCAGCCTTAGCATTTGGTGAATTCTTTTCTTCTTCACATCCCAAACAGAACAGAAATAGAAATGGCTTTATCTCCAATACTACTACACTACACTTGATCTTAGCCAAAAGGCCGAGAAGCGATACCTCCAATACTAATAGATATCTAAACTAATTCATATTTTACCTTCTGAACGTGGGCCTTTCCCATAGAAGTATATTGCTTGTAGCTCTCAAAGGGAACACCAGTGCCTGTAGAAATGAAAGAAACTTGAAATGCAATCAAGAAATCCCTGCCTTGAATCCAGTGCACACTCTCTACAATACTTGCAACTTATTTTCAAGAGAGACAGTGGTGGAAACATACAATCTATGCTCTTGATTTCTAAGGCATATTATGATCATGGCTGTTTTAGCTTGCCATTTATCTGCATATGGGAAATTTCTGGTATTGTGCAGGTACATGATCCTGAGAAAACTAAAGCAAGTGTCTATGCTTATATTATAGTTAATGTGATAGAGTGGGTTAGAAAGTAGTAATAGGACCTGCAATAGCCATCTTCATCCAGTAATGCTCACCTTCTACAAAATCTTAAGTAGAATAATAGTAAACAAATTGTGTACATATTTTTCAGATTAATCTGTTCACATTAGTTGACCTTTGCTTTAAGATTTGTGTACTGTTAATAATGTTTTACTTTAATATCTACCCCCATATAAATTTTAGCTTTGGCTAAAAAATTAATTTTGAAAACTCAGAAGAATATATGATAGGGCTAGTTTGTACTGATTAAGGCAATTGATCTATCCAGCCCTGCATTATACTCTGGCAAGAAGATTCCTCATGTTCTCTATTGAAATGCTATTAATTGGGAATATCTAAAATTGGGATCTTCTGCAAGCAAAACATGTATTTAGCACTAATCCATGACAACTCTATACAAAGCTTGATTTCATTTTGACTCCTTAGCATAAATTTTACTGATGTCATTTTTTTCCCCCTTTATCACATAACACTTTGTAAC